>NC_028358.1:44928708-45032654 GCF_000741045.1 Vigna radiata var. radiata | reverse complement strand
AGTTAACTTAGAGACCAAGAAAGGGTTTAAACCATATATATATATATATATATATATATATATATATATATATATATATATATATATATATATATTGTTAAAAGTCTCACATCGATTAGAGATAAGGCCAATTTATAATATATAAATAAAGTGCATATACCATCTTACAAACCGATTTTGTAAGATTAAATAATAAATGTTTAAACCTATTTATATACATATATATTAAGAACAACAAAATAGAACAATCTTATCTGATTTAAATCTAATTTTGATATAAAAAAAAACAAGTCGGACCGGGTTAACCTATTTGATACACCTATTTGTCATGGTAATGTTTTTATTGTATTTTTAGGACCATTTTGAAAAGCTAAAATTAATTTAATATATAAATAAGTTCAAACATTTATTACTTACATATTGTGTAAGAATCTGGGAAGAAACTCATCCTTCAAGTTATTCAAATAATCTTAGATTAAATTTCTGATCAAATCAGATTAGTTTGAGACATAGTCTGAAAGCATGAGATGAAGACGTCAAACTTTAAGTAATAATACTTTAACATACACAAAAAATTTTATGTTTATTTGACATTTATCTTTTATTATTTTTTCTTATGAATATAAAAATTCATTATTTCATAATTAATTTATTTTTTTAATATATGTCAAATAAATATTTTATTTCTATAATATACGTCAAATGTAAGCTTGTGTCAGTTGATGCCAAATTATTTCCATGCATTTATTAACGAAAATCTCTGTTATTTATTGCTAACATGGTACAAAATCCGTACATATTCATATTATTTCATTGACTGATCACAGCCATGTTTTAGTTTGGAGAAGGCTGTTTAAATTACAGATATAAAACATTTCCACATTGAAACTCAAACTCAAATTTTATTGATTTGATAAAGCAGTAGAAATACATTAACAGAAGATGAGTTAAGTGGGAAGAAGGAAAAGAAAAAGAAAACAAGAATATTTGAAAAACTCAAGTTCATAACGTCTGATCCTCAATTTTCAGAGTATAATGCCGTCCTTCAATACCGCAGGCAATCGTGAAGCCAAACTGCGTTTCAAGTCAGGGGAGACAGCGTGCTCTCCGATCATAGTCTCCAATACTGCAGCCGATACAGCTTTGTTCTCTATAACTGCAGCCTCTTCTCCTGGTATCGATGCATCTTCAGAGAAACTAAGCTGTAAATGTTCATAAAACAAAACATATTATTCTTCAACTATTTCAAAGGAACATAAACATGTTTAATGTAGGAATTATTGCTAAATTAGGTAAAGTAGTAAGAAATAGACCGACCCCCAAGATTCCATCAGGTGATTGTCTGTAGAAAACAGAGGCACCAGGTGGAAAATTGACCTTCTTGAAAGCTTCTGCAAACTGTTCAATGGCTGCAGCTTCAGCATCACCATATGTCCCAACAGACTTCAAGTGTGCAACGCAGTTTTCCATCACCTTCTTTGAGTATTCTGTCCCACTCAATTGCAGAATCTTCGATCCTCTTATTAGCTTTTCAAATGGTCCTAAAAATACAATAAAAACACGTCTCAACACCATACACCATCCTTTCCAACTTCCTCCAAATCGAACCATTTTACTCACACCATTCACAAAATCATTTTTATGCGGAGCTTTTTACTTCTTAATTTCTCATTTGCATGAAAGCATTTGTGCGAAACTAAATATTTATCAATATTTCAAAAACTAAATAATAATACAGATTTAATAAATTTTATTGAAAAAATATTGCGGGAATTTGGTCTTCACCTGAAATGATATCTCTGTAGAAGTCAAGAATCTCGATCAACTCTTCCGAAGGCTTACCCTTCCACTTAGCGGCGAGTGATGTCACCGCTTTATCCTCCAAGTATACTCCGATGGCCGTGAACTTTATGAATTTCCCCTCAATTGTCAATCCTCTCTCCCCTGGATCATAATTCATCTCTTATATATATATAGGTCAATTCAAATACACAGATTCATATACATAAATAGAGGAAGTAGTAGAACCTGCGCCGCCGAGAAAATAGGTTTTTCCGGTGGCTGGTGAAGTGACCACCGCAGGGAAGTGGAGGAATTCCACCTGGACGTCGGTGATCGTGGGTGCTGTTGTGGCCATTTTCAAACTCTATTCAGTTAATGACATGACAATGCAAGAAAGCAGCAACTTATATAGGAAGGGACGCATTCCTATGTCCAGTAATACACTTTTTTTTTTCTTTTATATATGTCGACTAATTAAAAATAAAAATTAATAAATATTTAAACGTAAATTCCCTCCTACAAAATAATTTTATAAAATTAAATTATATTTTAACATATTTTAAATGAATTTTTATTAATATTATTCAATTTTCATCTTTCTATGCTCTTCACATATTTATCCAACCCATACTTTTTTCGATTTAATTTTTTTTCTATGACTAAAATTATCTTAAAGGACGTTTCTATCATATATTGCCTATGTATATTCTAACTAGAAGATAAAGTAGATGAATATCAGAAAATATTCTAAAAAATATATATTGACAAGCTTTAATTAAAATGTTCTCAAATAATAAACTTAAAATATACTTTACTAACTATCATTAAAGTGGAAAGTATAATTTGGAGTATACTATTTAATGAACAAGTTAATTATTAACTAAGTAACTATTTTATTTAATCATTAAATAAAATTCACTAATTTATATTTATTTTGTTTCTGTCATCATCACAATAGGTATAAAATTTTGAGAAAATAATTTTCTAAGACTTAATCAATTATTTGACCACTTTCCTTTAATATTATCATTATTTTTTATTTTATATTAAATATTTGAAAAGGAAAATTATTGATATTAATTTAATTAGTTCCTTTGGTAGTATTTGTTTGAATTTAGTTATCACTTTAAAAGTTCATTGACCTAACTCGTATTTATTTAGTGAACATGACACTTCATTCTTATAGATTCAATTATAAATGTTTTATTAAAAAGTAACAATACTTTAATACATAATTTTTTTTATAAATATAAAATAAATTTTGTTATGATTATTTTGTTTCTATAATATATATCAAATGAATGTCTGTGATCGAAGATTGTATATATTGTATATGCTAAAAGCATAAAGACACTGGACTCTTGTTTATCTTCTCCTTTCTTACCTACCCACCTAACCAGCAGCCTTAAAAAAAATAATAGCAAAATAAAATAAAAAAAAGGTGACAAAGTTGACTTGTATGAGTGGGTGGGATCATTTGATTATTATGTTAGAATAATCTCACCTAACATCTAAAAAAAATGTATTAAAAGTATTAAAACATTATTTTAATTAAATACAAATCCATTAAGATATCATAACCAACATAGTTTTATGTATCATGATCACAAAATCAATTCCTTAACCAGTAATTTTAAGATATTGATTATTCTGTCAGAAAAAAACCCTTGATAAATAACACTCTTGACCAAACCTAATAAACAATAAATGTCTTGGACTAAAAATATAATAATTTTTTTGTCCAGAGAATATTCAAGTTTATATACTCATACATATCCGTTTTAATCAAAATAAGATCGTGATGGACCGCTGTAAATATTATTTTTTTTTAGGAATTTGAAAATATAACAATTAGAATTCATATTTTTCTGTTACTTTTAACGATTCAATTTTTTAACAAGTAAAAAATATATGAAGATTATTACTCTAGATTTTTGCGTTTGGAAATAAATATATAAAAACTCGGTTGTCTTGCTTTTTATGTGGTGAGTTTGGCTTGCATTATCCCACTTTTGGTATTTTATTTTTTACCATATTTTGTGTAAAAACTTAAAGGGTCGATTTGATTCGCAATTTGCGCTTTTAACCTTAATTCATTTTTTAAATATATTTTTATCGACATATTAAATAATTCAATTTCCAAAACCCATTTGAATGATGGTAGTTTTTATTTAGGTTTAATAGGTTTGGAGGTCCCTATATTTGGGGGTTTGTTTCAATTGGATTCTCCAATTTTGAAAGTGATCAATTAGGTCCCTAATTTTGTCAATTTGAATTAATAAAAGTCTTTCCGTTAAATGCAGTTAACGCAGTGAAGTTTTTGAACATGTGATACGCTGACACTTCCAGATGGCACCGTTTCAAGTGCATAGGTGGATTATAAAAAGGTGAAATCCCTTTTAATTTAGGGATTTGAAGGTGAAATCCCTAAATTAAAAGGGATTTCACCCTTTTATAATCCACCTATCCACTTGAAACTTGAAACGATGCCACATGGAAACGTCAGTATGCCATTGCATTTAAAGAAAGACTTTTATTGATTCAAATTGACAAAATTAGGGACTTAATTTATCACTTCAAAAATTGAAGGACTCAATTGAAACAAACCTCCAAATATAAGGACCTCCGAATCTAATAAACCTTTTATTTATTATAGCATTTTAATTAACTTTTAATTTTTTTATTATAAAATATTTTGAGATATTTTAAATTACAAACTATTTTTTAAATATTTTATATTAATTATAAATTAATTTTTACTTAAGTTTTATTATTTCCAACTTAATATGTTTGTTATGATTTAAGTTGATTGAATTAATCTAATTTAGTTTAGGTTTGACTTGATGTAAATCAAACTCAATTGGGTTTGATATTTTAATCTGATTCAACTTAATGCAAGATGGATCAAATCAATTTAGTTTATTATGGCCTAAACATCAATATGATTAAATTCAATTTAACATGACTTTGGTTCTATTCAACCTAATATGAACACAACTCTATGTCATATAATATGGATCTAACTCGATTAAGTTTAAAGTGAGTCAAACTTAACTTGGTCTAATATGGGTTTAACTTAACCCAACCCAATATGGATTTGATTTGACTCGACTTGAATTATGTCCAACATGATTTTGTAAGAGACGGGTTGGACATGACTTGGTTTGAAGTGAATTCGACTCGATTTGGACTAAGGTGGTATTGACTTGACTTGGATCGAGAGGAGCTTAACTTGACTAAATGAGGTAGACTCAATTCAATTGGACCAAAGGTGAAAATGACTATACTCGGTCTAAGTGATCCCAATATGACTCAATCCAGGGTAGGTCTAACTTAACTCAACAAAAAGTGAGCTTAACTTGACTTGACTAAAAGTGAGTCTAACTCAATTTAACTAGAGGTGAATCCAAGATGACTCATTTTGAGGTTGGCTCAGACATACTCAAAAAATAAGATGGACCTAACCTAACTTGGCCTAAGATGAACCTGATTTAACTTGTTCAAATGTGAATCTAACTTAACTTGGCTTAATATAAGCCTTATTCAATTTAATCCAACACGAGTTCATGTTTATTCAACTCGATATAAGTATTTCATGACTCGACCAAACTGGGTTTAACTCTACTTGATACAAACTCGACTTACTTGAACTCAAGGTGGTCTAATTTGACTCATCTAAAGATGGATTAACTCAATAGTAAACTCAACTCAGTTAAGTCTGAAATTTAGATAAAATGTTAAACTTTTTACATATATCAAGATTCTATTAATATATATATATATATATATATATATATATATTATTTTCATTTTTAAATACGACTCTTACTTTAAAAAATGAGTGATAGATTTGTCTTAGTTTACGGTTTTTTTTGTTATCGTTACCTTAAAAACTTTTTCTTATACAAAACCTTTTGGTCTGTTAAATTTTTTATTCTAATTCGTATAAGTTAAAACCGAATTTTGTAAGATGAGTCAAATCCGTCAAATTTATTTTATAATAAATCTGTAAAGAAATAAATAAATAATTATAATAATTTTTTTACGATAAATGATTTTTTCCATCATTTATTATATCACAATTTAATATATTTCTAATTAAAAAACCAACATATTTGATTTGAATAATATTCACTGAATAATTTCATTTTATATGGGTTTACGGACTAACTTAGCATATGTTTCAGGTCTGTACTATGATGTTTCTTTACCTTTAAAATTATTTTTTCAAAGCATAATTCGTTAATTCTAAAACATTATTATTTAAACTTTTCAACTCATCCACAGTCTTTAACTTTCACCACAAATCACAAAACTCGAGAGAATATTTTTTCAATTTTTTTACCATACCTTAAGCACAAATTTAAGTTTATACAACAAAACCATTGAATACACATTAGTCGTATTAGCCTAACAAATTTAATGCTTAGTTATTATCCTAATAAACACACCATGAACTAGTTAACATCTAATTAATTACCACAAAGACGTAACTTATCAAATTATTTAAAAAAAAAATAATATTTTGATACAAATAAATTTTTTATATTTATTTAATATTATTTTTTTACTTTTTATTTTAAAAAAATATAAAATTTTATTTATTGATAACCCTTTTATTTATGGATAATGATATTTAGACAACATTTTTTTTACAACATTTGAACATTGATTACGTGTCAATCTGTGATTGGTCAAAAATTACTTCACAATCAATAATAATAATCATAAACATTATGGTGGAATAATTTTTGACCAATCACAGATTGACATGTAATCAATGTTCAAATGTTGTCAAAAAAAAGTTGTCGAAATATTATTATTTTTTATTTTTTTATTATGTATCAAATGGATATAAAAATATATTATTTTACCATTACTTTTGTTTTTAACCAAAATGATATAATTTAATTTTAAAATTACTAAAAATTTATTTTTAGAGAAAAATGATCAAAGACAAGTAATCTTTTTTCATTTACTATGTTACATCTTTATAATAATATTCATACCGTTTGTACTATGACCGACCAAACTTTTTTTAGAAATTAAATAAAAGTGAAACTTCAAAGAAAAAAAAGTTTGAAGATCGAAACGGCATCGTTGAGTCTCGAAATCTTGACCCTCTGGAAATCCGATACGAAGCAAACAACAGAGTCAGACAGAGAATGGTCGGTGTTCATTGTGATTCTCCCTGACCTTGTTCTTTATCATCTCGTTATCGCTCCTAACGTTCCAAACCCTAAATAAATTCGCTGCCTCGCTCTTCAATCGCCGAATTCCAACTCGGAGTGGCCGAGAGCAATCATGTCGTGGCTGAGATCTGCGGTGAACAAAGCCGTCGAAGTCGGCAACAATAACAACCTCACTCGTACCGTCAAGAACTACGCCGACACCGTCGTACAGCAAGCCGGTCAAGCCGTCGCCGAGGGTGCCAAAATCCTTCAGGATCGCATTGTAAATAAATTCCCCATTCTCAGTTCCTCTTTTATTTTCTCTCATGCCACCTCTCGTTTTTAATTAATGCATCAGTGCGTATGCTAGTCACTAAACTGAGACCAATCCATAACCGTCCTCTTTGTGTGCATAGTTTCAATCTAACTGCTATGTTACCAATATTAAGGCGTGTAAACATTTCGATAGGAGAATATTAATTTCGTGTTATGTTCTGTTGTGCACACTATACAGGGTGCTAGGAATTACAAAAGTGTTGCGGAGACCATTAAGAGGTTGGAAGACGCTGCTATCTCTTACCGGGGACCTGAGAGAGTGCAGTTGCTTAGAAGATGGGTGGCTGTGCTTCAAGAGATTCAGAAGTTGTCTGAAGCCTCGTTGGCTGAAGGTAAAGAGAGGACTCTAGAGCAGCACCTTGCAGTTGAAGAAGCCAAGGAGAACCCAAGGAGACCATCTCTGGTTTGAATTCGGAACCTTCCTTTTTCATATGTTCAGTAGTTTGCTATGACCGATTTTATACTCTGCGGAAATTTGGTTATATATTTGAGGACTATACTGTCTCTTAAATTATAGATATGCTAGCAACACTCTCTTTAATACACTTCTCCTAATACACTATATTATTCAAAGTACAAAATTTTGTAGGTCTACTTAGATTTTGTAGTTTTCCGTAGAATTTAAGCAATAATAGAAAAATTGTTAATAGGAGTGTGATGTCACTGATAGCAATCCTCCTGACTTATGGCGTATTGATGCCATTCCCTAGCTAAGTCTAGTATACGTCAGAAGTTTTGCTGTTTGTTTTTGCACTACAATGTCTTCTCGTATTTTGGATGATAATAAAATTCTCCGGTTGTCAGTTTCTTCTTTTTTTTTTTCCTTCTTACAACTAGATTATAGGAGGAGATTTTCCCTGTTGGTAGGTAGTTGGTGCCCAAATTTTTATGTTGGTAATCTATTCCTAAAAATAGCAAATATAACGGCATCCTGTTATCTTAACCGTTTGTGTTTGCTATTCTACTGTCTCTTTTCAGGTTCTTTACTATGATTCTGATGTTGGGGGTGAACCATTAAATTTTCGTGATGTTTTCCTTCAAAGTCAGGCATTAGAGGGTATAGCATTATCCATGGTATGTTCAATTATGCTGATTATTATGTATAAATATCCCGAACTTCCCATGGTATATTGGTAGGTATCTTTATAACATAAATATCTATGGTTTGTTCTGTAAAGCATAAAACTTAGTGTTTTTAATTGTCTTAGCAAAACGGGTGAAAAAAGAGAAGCGAGTTTCAAGTGTACTTTTGAAGTGAGACATGAGATTAACTCGGTGAAAGCCCGAGATGTAAGCTTGAGATGCACTGTCTCAGACTGTAAAGAATGTATACACACATGCATTATAATATCTATCTATCTATATATATTGCGTTCTTTTCCTTTAGTGATTGTGAGTGGGTTTGCTTTAATACTTACTATTCAAAGGTGCACCTTGTATGTCTAAAATAATAATTTAATGTAAAAGTTAATGCAATCTGCTTTACTTTAATAAATTCTTGTGAATATTTCTTACAATGTGGGTTTTTGCATAATTCAACCTCAAAATCATCTTGTAAGGTGAGAATTGTCTTCATTTATATACTTTTTTTCAGGGTCTATATTTAGTCATCGTGAGACTTGGCTTTTCCCAATAATATTGTATCGATTATAATTTGATCTTACGTACCTTCTTCTCTTTAGTTTCTCTTTGGTGTATGCAGCTTTATATTTTATCATTTTCATTATATCGGTAAAAGAATATCATTCTGGATAAGTCAATTTGTTTCTTTTGCTGATAATGGAGGTTAACCGCAGGGTTAACTCTTTTCTATTCCTCAGATTATTCATGCTCCTGACGAGGAAGAGGTTTCCCTTCTCCTGGAGATGTTTGAGTGAGTTTATTGCTTTTATACACACACGTGCACACACAAACATGTATAGATAGATAGATATATATAAATAGTTGGATAGATAGGTATTTGGATCTCTCATTGTGATTTGCCATTGGCAACTTGCATGTCGCATTTTCATGCCATGGTTTATCTTTGATCTTATGTTTATGAATGACATCCGAGTCTAGCTTATATGGTATATGAAATCCTTTGGTGCAATTTTCTTGTGGTTAATGATCAATGTTTTGTTATTGTGAAAATAATGTCTAAAATTTTAATTTCATTTGTGCCTTTCTGGGAAATTATTAATATTGCAGTTCAGCTGAAGGTACATCTAATCTTACTTTCTGCATCCTTATCTATATAGACTCTGTCTTACTGGAGGAAAAGAAGTTCATAATGCCATAGTGAGCAGCCTGCAAGATTTAGCAACCTCTTTTTCAAGCTATGAAGATGAAGTACTGGTAAGGATGATTTTTATTTCCCTCGTATCTATGGACATAGGTACTCAGAAGTAAATGCTTCCTCTGTTTTCTCCTCTCTTTGATTAATTGTATTTTTGGTGTTTAGTTGTGACTTCACAAAATCTTGGAAGGCTGTTTTATGTGTAGACCATTTGATAATCAGTATATGAATTTGAACTGAACTTTAAATTTTGAGAATGCACATTTTTAATACCTTGATAGCATTTTCCTTGACTAAGTTTTGAGTTTTGGTTTTAAATATTTGAATTCTGAAACGAGGAACCTAACTTTATTTTGTATAAAAGACTAATAAAATAAAATAAATCATCTGGAAACATTCTACCTTAAATAATGTATTAGTGATGTTAATGTTAATAGTACTAAATTACTATTAAGAACCAAATTGGGAAGTTGTCCTTTCTCCCAAACATGGTTATCCTTGTTAAAGATCTGAATTTATCTTTATGTAAATAGGAAAATGTGTCATATTTCATTGCTGAAAGTTAGGTTGAATCATAGTTGATTTTAAATAAAGCACTGTATGGTATCATCACCACACATTTTCAGCAAGCCTAATAATCCTGTTACAGATCTTTCATTGCATTATCATTCACATAGTCAATTTTTTCTTTCTCATATCAATTTTAAACCGTGACTTAATTTTACTGTTAATGATATATTTTATAACTTATTAAAATGGAGAAAATGGGATTAAAATAATAATTTTATAACTTCAATTATGGATTTTTATATCCTTATCTAATCATAATTTAAAAGGCGACCTGAATGTAAGTGTTAAATGAAAGTAATTGAAATGAAATGTAGTCCTCTGTAGACAACTCAGTAGATAGAGTTGAGACATTAAACTTTGAAATTCACTTTGCTGCCATTTTCATTTCCATTGATGATCTCTCAGTGGGGCCTCCAATGTCTTCTCCTCTTAAACTTGCTCTTTATGCGTTCAATAAGATTGTTATACGTTTACCTTTTTCATTAGGTGAAGCGAGAGGAATTGCTTCAATTTGCACAAGGTGCCATCACTGGATTGAAAATCAATTCTGATGTTGCAAGGTCAGTGTGAAGACATGGTTTTCCATTGTCATTTTCTTTGTACCTCGCTGGTAGACAACTAAGTCTTGACACTGATCTTAAGTTCAAATATCAAAATCTATAACTTTTGTTGTCATATTTCTGAAGATTTGGTCTTTAAATGAGCCAAATAATGTATGGCAATTCATGTAGCCACCTCACCTTGTAGCACAGTTGATGTATAAATTGTGTTGTAATAAATTGTTTATGAATTTGGTTATTAGCCTTTTTCTCTAAGTGATTTATATAGATAATCCCATTTAATCAATGAAACAATTTATGTGACAATTTTTCTAATAAGGAAAATGTTGCTCCAGAGAACATCATTATCTGAATGCTTTGTAGCTCTGATCTTATATAGTGCCTGTATAATTTATAGGCAGGATTTCAACAGTAGTAACTTTGGGTGGAAAATGTCTTTTCCTATTGCAGTAGGTGATGGGATTGTAATCTTGTATCTCCCTCCAGCATCAGGCCTCCATTATGTTCGATTTAGGAGAAAGTGGTAGGCAATTAAATGAAAAAAATAGGGGTATGCGGATCACTGTTGTATGGTGGATGGAATTTAGTAAATAGATAAAAGTGATAACGGAGCAAAACCCACATCATCCTTAATAGAAAAAAATAATAAAAAACATTGAGCCTCCAGAGGTTAAAAACTGCAATGAAGCTGTCATAAACTTCTGGACAGCACTCAAAGAGACTCAGAGGTTACAACTTAAACACTATCGTATTCCATATTGTCAATTAGGCTAGGCAACTGGAGCAGGGACAGAACCACATTGATTTGAGATGGAGCACAAATATGTTTTTTTAGCAGATGAACAACTAAAAAAGTAAAACTTAACAAAAGTGATGACTGGATGAGTGATTGTGGTCATTTACTTTGAGAAATATATATTTATTGGCATTGACTAGGAACACATTGTTCAAAGATTTCACAGCGTGAGACCTCTCTGTCTCCCACTTCTTATTTACTTCAACTTACAATTAACTTTATTTCATTATCCTTGATGAATGTCATGATGCTTTGGATTTATGTAATAAGCATAACCAGTCACTACAGCTCTACAAAGTTAACTGATATATTCCTTTAACTAATATCAAAGAAAAATGAAATAAAACAGCATGGTCATTTCTATAGAAGATAAACCAAATTCAATCATTTCTGTTCTTCCGGGCTTAAGCTTTTGGTATTGTTCTATTTTTGGATGGTTTCATATTTGATTTTAATTATATCTTTATTATAGGTCAATCATTTTATGTCAGTTATAAAATACTGATCCATTTTAAAGATACTTTTAATGATAATATCTGAAATAATCTTATTGAATGTCTAATATTACACAGCAAGATTTGTTGTTGCTTTTGGATCAAGTCGAAATATTTCTCTTTGTTTGTGAATTATTATTTTTTTTATAATGTTCTATTTAGTGTGTACTTTTCAGATATTACTTTAGTTATTATCAGCAGATCCATGCTGTTATAATATAATGTGAGAAAACTGCCTGCAATCTACCTCAAGTCATGTCTCGTTTTCCTTATTGACTGCAGAATAGATTCTGAAGCCTCTATTCTTAAGAAAAAGCTCACTGAGATAACTTCAAAGGGGTCTGTAAACAAAGTTGATTTTAAAGCTGCCGAGGAAACACCAGCAACTCTAGAGGTTTGTTTCTGTCATCACTTCCTCTTCAAAGCCTTTCATTGCCAGTAATGAATTTTTTCATCGACTAATATAGTAATAATACGAGACAAGCTTATCTGAAACTTTTATCGAGTCAGCCATTTTTTATTAGTCGAGTATGCTGCTGCTCCCATTCTTGTTTCTTGTTACGAGCTTATTTTCCATGTTTTTTGAAGTAGTGTTGGTAGACTGTAAATTCCTTGGTTCTTTCTTGAGTTCCATGTGATATTTTTACTTCTATCTCCATCACTCGTCACCCTTCAACAAGAACATAACATTTATCAAATTTCACATTGTATCCTTTTAAATATTTAATGTTTTCGATTTTGAAGCTTTACTGTGATTGATTCTTAATTGAACTGTGATGCTTTCATACCTTCTGGCTTAAGCATTTTTTGTTTACTTACAACTATTATGACAACGGAAATGGAGTGTGGTTAAATAGAGTGCATGCATTGAATGAGTGGGTGAAGTGGTGGAATATTCGTATACATGAGTTTAGAAGTGCTCCTTCAATTGCTTTTCATTTAACAATTCATGCTTATATGCATTTTCAATTTCTTTCATGAGAATTTGTGAAAGAGAGAAAAAAAAAAGAAATAAAAAAAATTATTGAATCTTGTAATTTGTATTGATAAAAATTTTCATAGATTCATTCATGTGTAGTGAGATTCAAAGTCATTTGTGATTCATCCTATGATATGATGAAGTGCGTAGCCAAATTACATTCTAAGTTTAAGATTCTAATCACTATGTTGTAATGTAATATAGATTTATATATAATAATTTATTGTTTATTATATTCGTGTAGACCATTCTGTGTTAGAGAGTGGATAATAAACCAACTAATAATTTTGCAGGCTTTGAAAATTGCCCTTGCTCAAATTAGAATCTGTTCCAAACTGGAAGCATTATTGCTGAAGAAAAAAAATTTAAGCAATGGAGACTCTCCTGAAGTTCATGCTCAAAAGGTACATTTCTTTCCTTTATTAGTTTCTTTGGGAAGGGTTGGAGAAAGGAAAACAAGAGCTAAAAATTATATTTCCTCAAATGAAAAACTAATATTTTGGAGCAATTAAAATTGGAATGGTTTACCTGGAGTTCACCAAAATAAAAATTAATTCACTGATTAAATGGAGAGAAACTGAAAAAAAAAATAGAAAGATTTTTTAGCATTTTTAATTTTCATAATTACCTTTCTCTAGTTTGTCATGAAAAAGATGTTTACTAGAGGTACATATTATATTTCCTTGCATGAAAAACTGATTTTATGGCTAAGAAAATTGGAATGGTTTACCTTGAGTTCACCAAAATAGAAAAATTGAATCACTCAGAGAACGTGGAGAAACAGAAAAGAAAATTAGAAGGATTTGTAGCATTTCTAAATTCCATAGTTACCCTTCTCTAGTTGTCAATCATATCAACAAAATGTTAAGGGTAATTTTTAATTCTATTATTTATTTTATTCTTTCATTAACTTGACATTATAGAAAAGTAAACATTATTCTCTAGATTTTATCAGGTGTCCTAGTTTGGATCTAACTATTTTTTTAGAGTGAATGAGATGGTAGAAATAGAACTTACATTTGGGGTTATTCTGCTTTGAAATGTTCTCAGTCTTATAGGAGTGTTCTCACTGAATGTAGTTCCTTGTTATCTGTCGTTCTGTCTATTATGTTTCCCATATTTCTGAGTAATATGTTTTGATTGTTCTATCCATTGTTATACTTTTGTGCTTTTAAGTAGGTTGATAAGCTGAAGGTTTTAACGGAATCTCTTGCCAACTCTGCTGTAAAAGCTGAAAAACGTATTTTAGATAACAGGTAGCCTGTCATAATATCATCTTCTCTTATACTCCCGTCTTTACTTTTCGTCATCTGAATTCGTAGTTTTATACTCACCAGACAAATAGGTTTTGTTGAATGTACTTTATTTAGCATTTTGCTTTATAGTTTTTATTTTCAGTTTCCGATCAATGAATCTGTTTTATTTGTAAGTGGGCTTAAACATGCCAGAAGTATATCCATTCATTTGGAAATTGTAGTGGTGGTGGTATGATTCTACCTTCTGCCTACTCCTTTAGTTCATTATCTCCGTTTTTGTAGATGATGTTACTGATTAACTGGGGTTTTTTGTTATTCTATTTGGCTCAAGTTAACGAACACTAAACCATATTTCTCTCTCTAATTTTACAGAGTACAAAAGGAGGAAGCATTAAAAGTTCGGGTAGCTAAAGATGGTGAAGCTAGTGAAAAGGAGAAGGTAATGTATTATATCTCAAATGTAGAAGTTAGTGAAAAGGAGTAGTTAAAAAGTTCAACAGGGAATCATCATGTTTATTGCCAAATATCACTGGTTTGTATTTGCTTTTGGAATGTATCATATTTCAAATGGGGATTTCATTGTACGTCTACTTATCTAGGCTCTTGTTCTGTATGTCAATTCTTAAAAAGTGATTTTTAAGTTTAATTCAACCTCAAAACTGGCTTGTAAGATAATATTTACATACATTTATATACTATGATTTGGTCATGTCTTCAATCAATATGGAATTTCTAACACATTCTCTCATGCTGAAGACTAGACATCTCAAGCATGTGACTGTATATTGTGGGTGGTACCATAGCAGGTGGTATGATAAGCCTATGAGAGCTTTGTTAGGATAAACTCTAATGAGAGCTTTGTTAGGATAAACTCTAATAAGAGCTTTGTTAGGATAAACTCTAATGAGAGCTTTGTTAGGATAAACTCTAATGAGTGCTTTGTTAGGATAAACTCTAATATCATTTTAGAATGTGAATTTTAAATTTAATTCAATTTCACAAAACTAAACTGTAAGGTGAGGTTTGTATTTACTTACATATTAAAATTTGACCATATTTTTAGTCAAATAAGGGTCTCAACAAAAATGATATATGAACAATATGATCAATATTGATAACAACTTTATTGCATTAACATCTGGAGTTTATATGTAATATTATATATTATTTTGTTCTTTCTTCATAGGTTATGCCGGACGAAATTTTCCACACACACACACACTTCAATTGGTTCACTTTTATTTGGGGGCTGTGGTTGGTTAAGTTTGTAGTGAGATGATCAATTTCCTTGTGTGCATAGGAGACCAGACCATGATGAAAACTAACATCTGCCTGTCAGTACTAAGTCTTCCATCTATTGTAGGGGGGCAACTCATTTTTCTTTCTTCCTCAATTTCAGGAACTGACAGCAGAGATATCTGAACTGCAACGTAAAAAAGAAGATCTTGAAGCTGAATTGAAAAAGGTATCACCATATTCAACTTTTTTTTTTTTTTTTTTGTGGTGGTGAGAGTGGTAAATGATATTTGCTTGAGAAAATGGGTTTATTTATTATTTTCTTCATTTCTACTCATGCAATGTGCCGATTTTTGTAATCTAGTTGTCTGTTTTATATCCTTACGACTTATGGATTGATATTTGTTGAGAAACCTTGTATTGCCCCTTTTTAACTTTGAACACGTGTAAGATACTTTGGCCATTGAATGTGAATTTTGTTCTTCAAGTTTACTGCTAATAGCAATAAATTGTAGTTTGTCTTATTATGTTGTCAAAATGACTCCAACTTTAATATATGGGATGCTGTTGGAGGAGTGGTGACGAATTTCATAACTAATTTATAAATAACTGAAATCTGGCATGAGTTGTAGGTTAACACTTCTTTGGCTGCTGCTCAAGCACGACTATGGAATGTGAGGGAAGAGAGAGACCAGTTTGAGGAAGCAAACAATCAGATAGTTGAGCACCTGAAGATAAAGGTTCGAGGTTCTTATTTTCTATTCCATGGATGCTTGAATATTCCTGAATAGTGACTCTCAGCATCCAGGTTGTCTGAAATTTTGGTTTGACCTTGATCGACAGGAAGATGAATTTTCAAAATCCATTAACTCATGTAAGGTTGAAGCAGATGTTATCAAAACCTGGATTAATTTTCTGGAAGATACTTGGGTTCTTCAGCAGTCAAATGCAAAAACTAACGACAAGCTGGTCAAGTATGTAACTGAACTTAAGTAATGATAAATGTTTTGTTGCCTATATAATAGACTAGTTTGAGTATGACCCTGGATGTGTATATATTTATTATATTAGGAATAAGTCCAATTTCACATATACTTAGTTGACTATATCCTTCAACAAGAATTCTATGGGTTATATTTACTCTTATTCTGCCTTTGCTCTTTATTTTTCACGAATTATTATTTTGACTAATCCTTACATTTTAAAGTGATGAATTGGAGAGACATGAGGACTACTTTGTGAACTTGGCCATTCAACTTCTTACTGCTTACCAGGTATATATTACGCTTTACTGATTCAAATAATGGGTGTATGGCCTGGTTTTTGCTTCCCTCCTTGTTTTTCCCCTTACTGCTATGCTGTGTGCAGAAAGAGTTAGAGCCTTCTATTAACCATATTGGAACATTTGTCGTGAACCTCAAGAATTTAAATCAGAGGTAATACCTTTTAAGGGTGTTTGATTGTAAATTTCTTTGGGAGTACAATATTTCTCCATGTTAACAAAAAAGTTTATATTTTATTGCTTAAATAAATGAACTGGTATTCAAATTATTGGTATTTTCATTTGTCCATAAAGTATTAAGTTTTAATTTTAAAAATTTTCGTGTATGTGTGCTCTTGTGTGTATGTTATTTCTTCATCAATTTTCTCCAATTTTGTTGAGGATACAGATTAGAGATGACACCCAATCCTGATACTGAGGATTTAGAAGGATTAAGTCCAAGGAAAAACCTTGAGGAGGAATATTTGACGTACGAAGCCAAGGTATATATGCATATCAGTGGCTTGTTCATCTAGCAGTTTATTTACTTTTTTTTTTTTTTTTCTATGATAACGTTTTTTTTTTTTTATTGTCAAGTGGGAATTTGGTTTTTGACTTGGCCTAATGGCAACATGCGATCCATGTAACTGACCTTGAAGGCAGATCTTCGGCAGTTAAAAAAATGAACTGCACCTTCTCCAGTTGTATCCAATAACCCACGAGTTTTAAAACTGTATTTACTTTTTTTTTAAATAAAAAACTTGAAACATTTTAATCGTGAGATCTTGAACTACACACGCTGCAGATTTAAAATGAACTACAGGGTATCCAATTCCAACTGACTTATCCTAATAGGATAAGACTATCAGTGTTGTTGGCTTGTCTCCTTAAATGAGTTTGATCTTCTAATATATGTTGTATGCTGCATGCTTTGTTCATGACCAAAACAATGGAGTAGATATATGATTTGCTTGGATTTGTTGATGGTTTTCTTTCGTTGCTTCAGATTATTACCACTTTCAGTGTTGTGGATACTATGAAACAGCAGTTTTACGCTCAGCATGGGAAAGTTTCCAGGTTGTGTTTTCTTTCTATATTAACTTTATTGGGTGGCTTTATTAACTTTAGAATTGAACGGTTGGTTGATACAAGTTCAAAATAAATGTATTGTGTAAATCCAGCTGAAATTTAGAATTTCTCTAACTGTTTTTCACTCAAACTCACCTTTTACAAACCATTTTGTTCTTTCCCTGTGAAAAACATCTCATTTTTTATTGAATAGAAGATTATCGTTGCATCAGACACCTTGTACTGAATTTTTTTCCTTTTGCCTTCACTTATTGGTCGCACCAATCCAGGAGCGATGAAGATAGAGTTAAAGAGCTGTTTGATGGCATTGAAAAGTTGCGAACTGAATTTGAGTCTATTGAGAGACCAATTCTTGATATAGAGAGTCCTGCAAAGGTTGAAACTCCACCTTCTGAGAAAAAGTTGGATGGTGCTCCTTCACTTTCTGCGCCAGCTCATGGTGCACAGCTTTCAAAGCCTGAGACGGATGAACAGCCAAAATCATCTTCAGTTAAGGCAGAGCAGCTATTAGACCATGCAGCTGAGTTAGCAAAGCTGGAATCTGAGATAGGGAGGGTCAGTGATGAGTATTCATCAGAAGAAATTGGTGATTGGGAGTTTGATGAGCTTGAAAAAGAATTGACTTCTAGTTAGGTCAAATCTTATTTATGAGTAATTAAGCTTGCTGTTGTATTTTTATAAGGAGGCAAGTTCAAGTATCATAAATTTGTAAGCATGGGTCGGCTGTTAATGAAGCCTCAGTTTGTATCCAGATATCTTTTAATTTGTAAACATTAGAGCATAATTTCTTGATTCTTCTGTAAATTAATGAATATGTAACATGTAGACCAGTCGAAAAATTATTTGTAACAATCAAATGGTTACCCTAGAACCGTTACATCGAATGGCTGGAAAAGTTCTAATGTCATATTTTGTTTTTGGCGAGTGTTACCGGCCCACATTTCCTGGCATTCTTTTATTGGTTGGTTGAAAAATTGCAAAATTGAGTTATATACGTAATAAGTGTTCCTCCCTTTTTAATAGAGTTCTTTATTATTTTTAGAAGTGAAGAGAATGAAAATTAAACTTTGTACTGTATTTTGTTTTAAAAAGAGTTTTTTTCTTTTATCATAAAATAAAATAAGAAAATATAGCAAGTGTTTCTCCTTATTTTATAGTGTTTTTTCTATGCTAACTGGGACTTGTGAAAATGTTTATTTCCTTCTAATTTCTCTTCAAAATAAACAATGAAAATTTGAATGCTTTTATCTTTTTCTTGCTTTTTTTTTTCTTTCTATTTTTAATGAATTTATATGCAAATAAACCTCGTTTGGAATGTGCCTAATGTTCAAAGAACTTTTCTCTCCAAGTATAGCTGGAAAATTTTGCCTGTGAACTCTGTACCTAACATGCAAAGCACGGAATCTTGTAGCTGCTAGTCAATCTTGTTAATATGATTCATAAAATCGATTCATGAATCTATCCATGTAAATGCACCGGGTGTATTATTAGCCTTGAGATGAATGTTGCTACATTTGAGTAGGCAACAAAGAAAATTATTGGCTCAATCTGATCGTTTCTAGTAAAAAAAGTAAAGTAGTGTTTTTTTCTCTTTATTATTTTTTTTTTTGGTCTGATAGAGATGCAGTTTAATCAATGTTGACATTATATTATAATGTATAAGTAGGTTTGAGAAAATAAATGAAAATGCTTGACAACCTAACTTAGCGACAAATTGGGCATGAAAGTAAGGTGGGCATTAGCATAGGTCCTGCATTTGACAGAAAGAACCAACCATTTGGTAGTGTTTTTTTAGGATGTTGGCAAATAATAATCTGAAAGAAATTGCAGAGAGGGGGAAAAAAGAGGAAAAGTTAGGAACTTATCGTTTTGTTTGCGACTAAAAAATGGAAAAGGGAAAAGGATGGTAAACTCAAAAGTAGGTAGGAGGAGTTGTGTTAAAAGATGATGACAAACAAACTCTCGAGCTTTGCAGGCATTCCGGCCTCAGTCTCTTCTCCCACCATTGCTTGTCGGGTCATGTGTTACTCATTCTTCTTCACTCTCTGCATTCACTATAATACTTTATTCACTTACCACACACCTTCATTTTTCAATGTCAAATTAATAAACACCAATAATTTCAAAAAGATGCCCATGTTTTGCACCCGTGTATGCCAAAACCTTTTCCCGTGTGCAATTATTCACTAAAGTGCGTTAAAACAAAGGCAGGAATCCAGTTAAAAGTTCCAAAATGTATGCTTTGGTTCTTCTTCATGAACTCATTTTGGTGCACAGCACAATTATAAGTAGTTAAGTACTGACATGAATGCCAAAGTGCATGCCGCCAGACATTTCTTTTTCATAAACCCATTTTTCTTGCATGGGAAATCGCTAGTGTTACACCAGGTTCCAAAATAGCCTCTTTAATTCACAGACCAGTTTCCCCCCATAGCCAAAAAAGTATCCATAATATTGTTATTGTTGGATGTACCGAGAAGAGATACAAACACCAATGAGAGATACGAGTCTTTACTATATAAGAGACTCTCTGTCCAAAATCTTAAAACAATGGGTTAACGAGTATTTCATCTTTATACATATACAGTGTTCTACTTTCTCATTTCTATCTTACAAATGTAAAATTTTGACTCATACTTGATTCCCAACAAATATCAGACTCAAGAACAAATACTCTTGTTACTACCGCCAGGAGATTCCTGCGTTGTACTCTTTTCTCAGATATTTATATATCATTCAACAATCCCCTTCTGCTTAAAATGACAACAATAAAACACTGGTTTTTGTTAGAAAGTAATCAAATCAATGGCTACAATCATTATGTAATATGTTGATTCTAGCTTCCCATTGTGCAAGACTTCATCATGCCAACGGCACTAAGCAAGTAACCAACCTGCAGTGTGACACGGTGCAGTTTTTGGACACTTGTCTGCATTATTAATTTCTTGAGGAAACAAAATAATTTAAATCATGTCATGCTAGTTACCATTAGCAGCAAAAGAAGTATAAAAGTAGCAATACCAATTAGAAATAAGCTACAATGTTTATGTTGGGTGGGTCAGTGCTTCTCCCCGTAAGAAAATCAAAGAGGCCTTAATTTTACATTTGGATGCCTGCAGACAAACTCCTTCAATAATGACAAGACATGAAATAAAAAATAAAAAGCAACAAGATTAGAATACCACTAATTCCAGGATACTGCTTTTTGAATAAATCATTCTTTGCTCTTTCAAGAGAGGTACTATACCAGTCTTCATTTTTGCATAATAAAAGCTCTGCAACCATTAGCTGGTATCCCCTCATAAGAAGAAGTCCAAAATAGAAGAGTAGTACTGAACCTGAGAAGTAACAATGGCTACAACACTCTTAGCATGCGACCCTGCAGATGATGATTACATTGACATGGAAGTCAACTCATACTCCAACTTCTTCTGCCATTCTCAATCTTATCCACAGCCTAGAGAATTTGAGTTTCAAATGTCCTCCATTGTTCAAGAGAAAGAACCAACAACCTCCCCAGCTGATGAGCTTTTCTACAAAGGAAAGCTCCTCCCTCTTCACCTCCCTCCTCGGTTACAAATGGTTGAAAAACTCCTTGAAAACTCAACCTCTCCTTTTCACAAAGAAAATGATATCTTTGAGGAGTTCTTTAGCACTCCTCTAGCCACTACCTACACAACACCAATTGCAGGCACCCCATTTGAATCCTGCAACATCTCTCCATCAGATTCTTGCCAAGTTAGCGGAGAATTAAACCCTGAAGAGTATTACAACCTTGCCTACCCAACAGATACGAGTGGTGGATTTGTTGTTCAAAACCAGAAGAAGTCTTGGACAAAGAAACTGAAGCAGTCTTCACTAGGTTCCAAGTTGAAGGCTTCAAGGGCTTATCTCAAGTCTTGGTTTGGAAAATCTGGTTGCTCATATGAAACCTATGCAACCTCAACCAAAGTTGCAGATGAAGGATCGGTTTCAAAGGCCAGGGAAATTTTAAATATGCATGTGCAAGTGGCAAAGAAGAACCCATATGGCCAAATTCACAGGGACAGATATCAGTCCTCTAATTCTGTCATGAGAAGCTACAAAGAGAAGACAAGTGAGGATGGAAGTAACCACCACAGAAGGTCTTTCTCGGTCGGCATAAAAATTCTTCCAGGGAACAAGTCGTCATCATCATCATCATCATCATCTTCATTTATGTCTGGCTCAACTTCATTTTCATTTTCAAACAAATCATATGGATGCCAAGCTCGCCAGCTACTGAAAAGGTGCAGCAGTGCAAATTCAGAGATAGAAAATTCAATCCAGGGAGCAATTGCACACTGCAAGAAGTCTCAGCAAGTGTTGTCTTCAAAGAAGACTGAAAGCGAAGCAGGACTCTACTCGGTGTCTGCATCATCTAGAACCTCAGTTTGTGAGGATCATGAGAGGGTAGATATTTGGAGGGGCTGATGGGGAATTGAAGAGTAGTTTTGCTTATTTTGTATTCTTCACACATTGTCTTTCAATTCAAAAGTAACTTTGGTGAAAGATAGCTTCATTCACCAGCACTAATTTTAGAAACACTCATTGTTATCATGATGATGACTGCAGAGTAAGATTCTTCTGAAAATAAAATTCCAACTTTGTGCTATCATCTTCCAAGCCAAAAACTTTCCCCCAATATTTCAAGAATCACTTGGTGATCAAACAACCTAAACAGTGACAAATTTATTTTAATGTCTTTCCGAAATTTGGACCCTGTCAACTGAAAAACTGATTTGATCTTTCTCCAGCTTGTAAATCAACTGTAACAATCAATTATTGCACTATGATAGCCATCTATATGCATACATCAAGCATTTTCATATGGATCGCAATATATAAGGAACAGTGAAAAGAAGAGTAGATTAAAAGTTTATCTTCTACTAGAAATCTCATTGCTTGTAAATGCTGTCAACTAGAATGGTGACAATGCAACAAGCACTATAAATGTCTGATACTTGATACTAAGAAATTGATTCTGTTTTGTGTAATTCCTTTTATCAATCATGAGAAAGAAATGATTAATGCAGGCACAGTACAAACATAATGAATGTAAGAGTAATGTGGACATCAAAACCTAATTGTTGAAGTGGAAAGCATAATAATATGTACAACTATATTAAATTTAGAACAGGCACATTGCAAGATCTTCTGAAAAAGAAAAAGTTGGACATACAAAACAGATGAGAAAGTTAGAGGTATCTACTAATGCAATCTCAGGCTCTCACTGTCAAACAATACTACTAACTCAGTTGATGATGCCAAGAAATAAAGAACACCAATCTTTTCATGTCATTTGCCACTGAATTGTAATTGTTTATCTGTCAGCTTTGATCATCTAATTTTCCATTAATTTTATGAGGTTTCTTTAATGAATAAAAAAATGTAAGTGCCATACTCCAGTTTTTGTAATAAATAAATGTCTTTTAAAATTAAAATACATGTTTCTTAGGTCCCTTGGAAATTCTATTATCAGAAACCAAGAGGGTCACAATCATTATGATTGTTGAAGCCCACATGTCTAAGACATTTACTGGCTTCTAATTTCTCTGTGAAGAAAATTTCTTGACCATTAAAGTAAGCTTATTCTATTATAATGCAAAAAGCTTGTCAGAGCAACTGAGAAAGAAGAAAAAAAGTAGAGTTTTGAGGAAGTGAACTTCATACGTACAAGAATATGTTAAAATATTCACACTTGAAGTATAAAAGGATCCTTCAGTGCAGACAAGGTGACAAACAGCTTTTCAGGTGGTTCTATTCTGATTTCTTTAAGTTATCAGATGTTTGGCAACTTTGTAGCTATGAAATATATTTTATGTATAATGTGGATGCCTTCAAGAATCTCTATTTTTTTGAATTTTAATATATATGACAACTGCTTTCAACTTTGCTTTTCTCCTCGAATAGGGTCCTCATAATTTGCCTATTCTGAATAGATTTTTGTTGTGTCAGCTCCTCATATTCTAAGCACAAGTTATCATAAAGCTTGTATGCATAGAGTAATGTAACATCTCTTGAGAAAAGTCACCCCTTAAATAGATTTCAATGCATAATTCTCCTTTTGCTTTCATTTTTGTGTAATTTTGTATGTGTTTATTGTGTAGATAGTGGTTTTAATGCTGTTAAATGCCATTGATTAAAAAAAAAGAAGTTAACATAATTAAATTTAAAAAATCGAATCAATTTAATTTTTAAATTTAAAAATCAAAATGTATTAAAATTTCAAACATCAACAAATTTCAAAGACTAAAATCATTTTTAAGCATTACCATTAATTTATCATCCTGTTTTAAAATTAGCTGCTGCATCTTTTTCGTTTTTATTTTTCACTTCATTACCGTGTTCTTATTACTCCTAAATTGGTAGCAACTGTGTAAGTTAAATTATTTTTTTATAATAAAATTCTTTTAATGAGATTCTATGCAACATAAACTATTTAATTTATTATTATAAATATTGAAAACAACGGCCATCTTGGTATACCACTATAATATTTTCAAAGTTGGCTGCTACACGTCGCTACTAGAAATGGATAACTGCAAGTTGACACCACACCTTTTGAAGAGCAGATGGTCAATCAGTGAACAAAAGTAAAACCTTCATTGCAAACTCAATCATACCCTTATCTGCAAATTGCAAACCTTGTTTTCACCTCACAAATTCATCAAAAATAAAGAAAAATACAATCAACAGGTATACTACTATTTCATTCTGTATGAGCACTGCACATGATGCATGTATGAAGGGTCCAGTATGTAATCTAGGTAGTTGTGATGATTAGGCCTCAAGAAAATTGTAATAAAGTACTCAGTAGCGAACAGGATTGGCAGGTATATTTTGATAATACATCAATACAGAAATTGAAAGTTAAAGCAATGTTCAATTTATTTTCCTAGCAAATCACAACCTGGGATTAAGACACAGGTGTTTACTTACGCCCTGCAGTGCCTCATTTAATAGTTACAATGATGATGAGAGCTTCATTCTAATTCCTCATGATCCTAGAAAACCAGCAGCAGCAACACCAACATTAGCTGCAGCTAAGTCTGAGAGAACAATTTCCTGTACAGTGAACTCTTAAAGTGGTAGAATGGGGAAACTCTAAACACCTGCATCCATTTTGCAACAATTTGTTCTTCATGATCCCCTTTGTAGGTTGCAAGTTCAAGATCAAATAGCATAAATCCGATCAACCTCAGAGTTGGAGAATTCAGAATGATGCCATGAGTTAGATCCACTCCTCCTGGCTAGCTGCTTCTCCTTCTTCCTCATTGACCTGCTTCTCTTAGATCTCACTACATAGAAAGTCATGGTGCCAATAACTCCAGAAATTATCACCCCTCCAACTAATGTAACAAGAATAGCAGCCCACTTATTCTTCCTACCCACAACTATGTAAGAAGAAGCAATAAATGCCACTGAAGTGCAAACAGAAGCCAGCCACATGAGCTTGTTGATTACCTCCACCACCCTTTTCTCTGCTTTAGTTTCACCTCTAACCAAGGTGATTTGAACAACCACAACGGCCAAAGATGTAAAAAGTGCAATAGCATTAAAGATGAAGAAGATTTTAAAAGCAGCATAAGCTGCTACCACTGCTGAGCCATCATCCTTATCACCACCGGGCACAGTGAATATAGCAGCAAAAGCAACTGTAGCAAACAACACCGCCACCACTGTTACTGAGTTTGTGGCATTGTTGATTCCTTCCCTATGGAGCTTCCTCAACTCTTTGGAAATATTATGAACATTTTTGTTGGTTCTCTTGGTTTGTTCAAGTTGGGTGTGAACATCTTTCTTGATTTGAGTAACAGTTTTCCTCAGTTCATCCCTTGGTTGGTTAAGCTCGTTAGCTCTAAGTGCTCCATATCGAGAAAGACATTCTTTTATATCTGATGCCTCTTCACAGAGTGGAAGGCTTTCAGCGATGTCAAGAGCTGTTTTGTGGTCTCTGGTTAATGCATTAACATTGGTGTCTGGCAGATGTAATAACTCATTCACTATCTGTGCAGGGAGTTGAGAAACCATAGTATTAGATTTTCATTTGAGGAACTTAGACAGATGATTAAAAATATACAGGGAATTTGCATGGTTATATAAAGAAAATTTGAAAGACAAAAAGGCTCAAAACTTCTGGACAAATGTAAGTAACCATACCAAGTTACCACCTTCGTTTAAATGTTTGGTTGCATTTATATAATATTATGGAAAATCTAAAAGTGGTAAGCCAAAATTAGGAAAGAAAACATTATTACATTACATTTGAAATACAAAAAGTTATAATGTTTTCTTTTTGAATAAAAATTCATCACATTTAGACGGTTAAAAGCAGCATTTAGTAACCCAGGTACACAATAAGAGAAGACATATTTAGCCATTTGGTGAGAGCCCCATCAGTTCTAGCAACTTGATTTAAATGGCTTCATCTATACTGATATGGTGCTTGTAATGCTATGAAACTGTTGACATACCTCTACTCGCTTTTTCCTGGTTGCCACATGTAATGCTGTGTTACCAAATTTGTCAGGAAGCATAACAATGGCAGCATCCGCATCAAGAAGTAACTTTACTGCGTCACAACTCTGCCCTTTTACAGCCATGTGCAGTGCAGTTTGCCCTTTCTTGTCAGTCCTTCGAGCCAACTGTGGATCTTTACTGAGCAAGGCTTTCACAATCTCCACATGGCCCTGACGAGCTGCTAAATGCAAAGCATTTTTGCCATTGGATCTAGCAATCTCCAACAAGCTACAATCCTTCGACAGCAGCTCATTCACCACTTCCGTGTGTCCTCTTGTCGCTGCAGTTATAAGTGGAGTCGAATTGGATGGACCAATAGTTTTGCTCAATCCCGGGTCATAATCTAGCAAAACCTGAACAATGGCTGAAAACCAAAACACGCCATGAATAACATGGAAGAATAGAAAACCAAACACACATTACACTACATCAGCACATAAGAACATCTCATCAGATTACACACCAAAAGTCCATCATCACAATGAACTTCCCCAATGCTACCAAAACATTTTTACTTTGAATCTCACTCCTCTAGTGTAAGTAAAAATAAAGTAAATAATCTCAGTCACCAACAGCTAAATTTCTAAATTTCTAATCAATGGCTATGATCATGACTCCATCAATCCTATATTAAAGTCACTTCGCGCACAAGGGGGCGCTGCCAAAACCTCGAGGCTGCAAAACCCTCGCCTGATTGACAATCACCACCAGTGGCATACTTCAAGGCTAGTAGAAATCTGGCAGAATCCCTCCACCACCGGAACAATCCCCTGTTACCCTTTAGTACACAATGGGAATATTGTTGTGGAGAAGACTTATTATCATTCATCTGCCAAAGAACTCTCTTAAACTAAAGAAGGGTAACCGAAGAGTTTGTTCAACGACTTAGATTAACTACTTCACTTTCAAGGATGAGTCGCTCACTTTAAAGGTTTTATAATCTCTTTCCTAAACCTCAAGCAGCAGAGCATATGTTCATAAGTTCATAACATAACTCCTCGTATAACTAACTAAAACAGCACAAAGAAACACAAGTACTAGAAAGAGAGATACTACATACAGTGGTGGCCTTTACTAGCTGCAATATGCAAGGGATCAAATCCCGATCGGTTCTTTTTGGAAACAGTCTGAGCAGTGGAATGGTTGAGAAGCTCCTTCACGACATGGAGATGACCCTTTTCAGCGGCAGTGAACAAAGGGGTCTCACCGAGCTCGTTCTCTTCGTTGACGAGGCAAGCTCGAACCTCCGCAATCTCGGTGTCGAGATCGTCGTCGTCGCCGTCGCCGAGAGTTCCCATAACCTGAGATTCGACGTCGAGAAGGATCTGTCTCACGGCGCCGACGTCGCCCCTCTGTGCCGCCAGGTGCAGCTCCGTGTCGTTATGCCGCCCAGTCACTTGCTTCACGTATTTCTTCCTCCCCGTCTGGTCGATGCGCTTCCCCGAGTTCGAAAGCACCAGCGCCGGCGCCGTCGATGAGGACGGCGACGGCGACGGTGACGGCGATATCTCAGAAAGTGGGTTCTGAGAGGCTGATGCTGGGATCGGCGATGGGGGGTCCTTTTCTCCTTGCCCGTCAGCTCCCGTTCCTGATACAACAAAAGGGTGATCGAAAAATGAAAAATTTAGAAGATTGAAGAAATATAGAGAAATATAGAAAGAGAGAGAGAGGGAGAACCTGTTTGGTTTGGGTGAGAGGCCATTGAGATGGTGGAAGAAGGAACAGAGAAGAGGGTGGAAGTGAAGGGAGTAAGAGGAAGATGGTTTTGGATTATTATGATTACAAGATATTGAGAATCTTAAAGAAAAGGAAGATGGGTGGAAGGAAAGTGGAGCAACAGACTCAGAAACACGAAACTTCACAGAAACACACGCATTCAGAGGAAGACACTTTGGACTTTTCTTTTACTTGTCATTCCTATACTTTTCTGTCTTTTTCTTTTTTTCCTTCTCAGTAAAACATTTTTAACATTGCAAGTAATATATATATATATATATATATAAATAACCTTTACTTAAATTAATTCATTTATATATGTTTTTTAGATAAAAATTATATTTTTATGATCAGGTTTAAATGAAATTGGATGAAGTTTACAAATTGATTTTAAAGTAGCCTGATTTATATTGAAATGTTTTATTTTAAAATTTTAAAAAATGAGTAATTAATAAAAAAAAGTCTTACTGCATTCTTTCCTGTTCCATACAATAAACAAATCAGTAATCATTTTGATTTATTTAAAGACGGTTGGAGAGGGGTAAATTCAATGAGTGTAATCTCTTGTATAAATAAATTCATATATTTGTAATGTGAACCTAAATAGTTTCTTATAACTATTAAGACTTTTCTTTGACTCAAGCTGAAGGCTTCGATTTCACGGGCTGGCATCATCATGATTCATGACCTAACTCACAATATTTTTCTTCTTTTTGGGGAGAAATTCCTTTGACATGTGTTTGATTCTGGATTTCTAGATTTGAATTTGACGATAATTCAAATAGTAAGAAAAAAAAAAGGTGCTTCATACCCTTACACTCAAATATATGTCAAGTATATGGTGTTATATGTGAAAAATAGTTATTTTATTTTCGGCAATCAATGAAAATATATCATATTCAAGGGAGTAAGTATAAATTTACTATATGATTAGTATATTCAGATAGGCATCTTATCATACTTACCCGCACATAAATATAAATGTTTAATTAAATTTTAAGTATATGATAAATTTATATATTTTTATATGAATCACTTAAAATAATTGTTGATTAAGTGACCTGAATATTATTATTTTCCTTCTTAGTTGTCTTCATATAATGATGCACTTTTATAGTTAATATAATAAATAACTTCTATTCTTAGATAAGGATAAACGAAAAAAAAAGTGGGATTGGTACTTTTTTAGTTAATATGATAAAATGAGACTAATTTAAGTGAAGAGAAACCTTAACTTTCTAAGCAAATTGAGAGATTGAGTTAACATTAAGTAGATGATCCTATATATTTAACCTACAGTTGACGGGAAAGGAAGAAATGAACCTAAGATTTATAGAAGACTAAAATAAATTAGGCAGTGGGAAGATCATGATGAAAATAATTAATAAAGCAATTCGTTAGAAAACAAGATAGTAGACTTTCACACCCATTTGCGATTTCTACGGTCAGAATTTCAGTTGTTAGAAATAAGAGATACCTAAAGTACAAGAGTACAAGCATATCAGGATATATCAAATCGAACAACAACACTAGTGATGTTATCAGAGCTTCCCCGTGCATAAGCTTCTTTTATCAGTTCTCTGGATGCCACTTCTGCATCTGTGATATTCTGTACTAACGACACGGCCTCCTGAAAAGGCAATGTACAATCAATCACAAAATCAAATTGAAAAATAAAAAATCTATCTTGTTTAGGTCAACTTTAACGAGTAAGATAGTCTCACCTTGTTTGATATGACATTCCAAAGGCCATCACTAGCAATTATAATAAAATCTACACCGTCAATTTCTTCCTCCTAAGCCATAAAATAACCAAAAAAGGAGAACTTAGCCGGCATAAAAAATATAATGACACAGAATACCAAATGGATGATCAAGTTTATGCGCTTATGATTCAGGCTACCTGAATTTCAGGGTCAGCAACCACATAAGGCTTAAGAAGTTTGTCGCCAAATGCACGGGACACAGCAAGAACACCACCGACCCTCCATGTTCCTGGATCAACCAGCAACAGTACAAGCCATTTATTTATTATCAATTTATTGTGAAGTATGGCCCCCCACTGCCCTGCCCAAAAGAAAAGACAGTACAACCCTACAGGAAGAAACTTACCAGCCCAGATTATAAATCCCCCAGCCTTTTCAATCCTTTGACGTTCATCAGATCTATCGGGCTTGTGATCAATAGACAAAGGAATAGCTACATTAAAACAAAAACTCATCAAAAGAAGGCAAAAAATAAAACGGACCAGGAATTTATATATTGCTTCTTGAGCCTATTTTGCCTATCCAACTAGCATAAACAATTTGCAAGGAAATTTTACTGAAAAGGATAACACTGGAAACTTAGGAAAACTGAAGTGACCCAAAACCAATGTTTGACAATGCACTTCATTGAAAGGAAACATGCTGCATATTCCCTCCACTCATCACCATATTAAAAATATGTGGATTATGCCCAATGTAAATCAAATTCTCACTAAAACATAAATGACATGGCATCAACCTGAACCAGCTCTACTTGCAACTACTCTGGAATCACCAACATTTGCAACAACAATTCGGTCCCCCAACAACATAGCTGTTGATGCAGTTGACCCAGCATCTCTTTGATGGCCCTTTTCCTCATTGAGGTAGTCGATATCTGTCTGTTTAAATGCTTCAACTGCAATGAAACAAATAATTGGACAGAAAACATGTTAATATTTACACTGTCAAGGCGCAAACCAAACAACTGTAATGTGATATGAAAATTTTAACATATGTATAAATTAACAACAATGAAGTTCATACCTATAGCAGTCTTTGTGTCTTTGATAAAGTCAGGATGGCTACTCAAATTCTTAAATAGATTGTTTTTCAAATATTCTGCAGTCCGGGAACCTCCATGACCTAAAAGAATAAGAAACAAATAATATAAATAACATTTATATTATTTTTAACATATCTAATCAAATAATATAAATAACATTTTTATCAATATCAGAAATTAATATTGAATAAGGACCAGAGAAAAATAAAGCATTCCCTTAATTATACTAATGTACTAGATTGTAACCCTAACAAAATAAGAAAACAAATCATTAGAGGAAATATAAAAAGTAAAAACTATACAAACCAATATTTAAACGTGACTAAACTTTATTACAAATAAATCCGTTTTAAAATATAATATAGACTCCACCAACCATGGTTGGAATAATAATTTTCTAATTTGGGCTGTGGCTTACTCAATCGCAAACTCAAGAAGTGTCCACTGCCAAGTCTTTATTAGCTCTACTTTGACCCTATCGACCCTATCTATAGTTGATGTTGGGTTTCAACACTCATCATCCCAGTACAGAATATCTACAGGGGCAGTGCACCCAGGACGAAAGACTAGAAGGGTCAGAGTGTGTCTGAGACTGCTGAAGAAAGCAAACGGAGAACTAAAGCAGAGAAACCAATGTTGTAGGCAAACCAAAGTCAAACCAGAGCAAACCAAACAGACAAAAAGAACTCTAACACAGGTTTCTGCAAGAACAATCTAGAAGCTACGTGCAGCCACCAAACATGAGGAGTGCAGCAGACACTGGGACAGAAGTCAAACAATAAGAGGATCCTTCAAAGGAGAGAAGAGGCCAAAACAGAACGGGGGACTGGCTGAGAAGTTACAGTGAGAAAGACTATGTTGGTTCAGCCTTCAGAGGGTACGAATCAACCACAGGTAAGAAAAAGGGCTGGACAGCGAGAAAATGAGCTACATAGAGGGGTAAAAATCAGAAAACATGGATGGATCAAGAAAGCAAAGGTGGCAGATCCAAGAAGCAAAGGATAGTATGAATCTAGTAGAGATGGAAAATGGAAACAGTGTTGAACGCACAGGAATGATGTTTGTCAAATTGCCACAAAGGCTGAGACACTCACCACGGAGGCACATGCTAGCGAGATTGATCCTATGATAAAAAGCATGTCACCAACATCCAACAGCAGAGACAATAAACAGACATAAGTTATAAAAACGAAACAGGATCACAATTTTTTATTCTAAATGCCATACCAAGCAATCAAAATCTTACAATTGCTTCGTAAATTGACTATGTTGCACACCAAATCGGAAAAAAACAGGGAAGGGGGTAAAGATAAAAAAACCAATTTTAGGGAATATAAAACAGGCTTACCATCAAAAACACCAAAAAATGCAACCATCTGACCATCGACCTCTGATATGGTGGTCTCAAAGAAATCCTCCATTAATGACCTTTTACCCTTGAAACTGGAATATCCATAGCTGAACCTTCCACTTCGACTTCCAGAGAGAAAGCTAGACAAAAATAATCTTTTTTTGAATATTTGAGAGTTGGGAGACAATTATTAGAAAACATAAGAGGGTACCTGAACCAAAATTCAAATATATTTCATAGAACCCTACAATTTAATTTGAATGAATTTTGGTAAAAAAATTGTTGATGGCGATCAAATAGCATTTAGTTAAAAATTTCCCAAAACTACTTAATATATGGTTCATCTTTTTCTTACCCCTAGCATTTACTAAATTCAATATTTTCCTCCCTCATCCCTATGTCACGTTCGCTAGTTTGAATTCCAAACTACATAATTCATTATATAATCAAAGAAAGTACGAATATTTTTCCTTTCCTATCCTTTAATCTACATCTTGAAAGTCATATAGCAGAAGTGTTTGTGATAGAAACCAACTAATATAGAAATTGTATTAAATTATTGTCACAAGATCATCTGGTCTATAGTTTACCCAATTACACAGAACACAACAGAACAAAAACTGGTTTGCATCAGTCTTAAGACCGGTTCGATTATGTTAGCACTGACTGACCGAGTTAATAACACATTTGATCTAATAAATAAGCCAAATCAGTATGGAATAAATTCAATATTTGACTGGTTCAACAAGTCATGGAATAGTTAAAAGCAAGTCATGGAATAGTTAAAAGCAACTATCGGATTTTGGTGTTGAGTGGGGGAGGGGGGATGCAACAAAATGAAAGGAAAAAGAATTCCATAATTCCCTAAATCCTTCATCTAATGTGGTAAGAAACGGATGCTTCCAGGTAGGACAAAGCAAATAAACTGATTCAAACTTGAAAGGCATTTCAAATTTTTGATGAGCATACAAGAACCACTACTTCGCAACCCCAACACCACCCAACTTTATAACTTCACGTCTTACTATAACTGTAAAATATAAATATTAAAAGAAAAATTGCTTAAAATCAGTAGTAGATGCAGGGTTTGGTCTGAGTGGTCAGTTGATGAAAAATGTATAAAACAATATCTTGTAATTCATAAAAAGTACAAAAAGGCACCACGAGAAATTACTAAACAAACATGAACATAAAAGAAGGGTACACAAAGCCATAACGCCCATTTCTAATTAACAGTAACATAGATTAATATAGACACTACAATTTCCCTCCTCGCTGCTTTCAGAAGCTTAAATATAAAGAAAGAGCAAACCCAAGTATTCTTATCATCAATTTGCGATGCCATATCATATCCTATCATACAAACACGTGACCATCAACCCACGGCATTAAAATGCAATAAATTACGGTCCCAATTTACAAGCATGCTAACATCGTATTTTTTCGGTCCTGCTAAGAATTTATTTTCCCATTTTATCTAATCGCGTTGATAATTGAATTTCCGAGCACAACTTCTACTCATAGCGTCGATCACAAATTTTCCGATTAAAAACCTCAATTCCAACCCCAAAGTACTAGAAAATTGAAACAAAAAAGAGGAAAGGCCTCAGAAAAACTGGAAGGCCCACAGTAAATGGAAATAAGCACCTGATGCCGCCACCGCTGAAGAGAGAATCGTGATCCTTGGAGGACATCACAATGTTTGGCGTCGCCGGCGGTGCAGGCTGACCTTCAGCGGAAGACGAAGCGGTTACCGCGACCGCGGAGGTGGCCGCGGCCGCAGTGAGTGGTTCTACAGGGTCGGAGTTTGAGATCATTTTACCATCTCCTCGTTCGCATTTCTCCCTCTTTTTTTCCCTCTATACCTCTCTCTTGCACTATCTACTTTACGCGTAGTTTATTTCTCTATTTTCAGATTTTTGGTCCACTCATTTTCAACGAAGCCGAAAAAAAAAGGCCCAAATAAGTCCAAGAGATCAAAAGGCCCAATACATGTCTGGCCTACAATCAATTACATGTGCTGGTTCTCTCTAGCAACCAAGCATCACCATACTGAGCTTCAGTGAATGAACGCCATTTTCATGCAAATTACTACATTATCATCTTCTTTCAAACGAACAATATAAATTACTGGCTTTGACATGCTCCTTTCCATTTTCTACTTCACAAAAATGATTTTATTTTATTGTAATAGTAGCTTCTTAATTGATTAATACAGCAATTTCTTTTTTTCTTATTAGACTAATTATAGGATATAACAACGAAAAATTCTCAAAAAAATGTAATTTTTTTTCTCTGATAAAACATAGTTTTAGGTTGTTGTACTTTATCCAACATATTCGGTTGGCCTGGTTTGGTTGAATGGAAGGAAGTGTCGAAGAAAGACAAAACCTCGTGTAATGTTTGACCAATGATAAGAATTGTCTCGTCATGTAAGGATATATGCATGCACAAACATTGCCATACGTCAATGCTTTGCTTCACTGTTTTTGAATATAATTAACTGATATAGTGTTGGTTTGAACTACATCAACAAAACAGAAAATAATAAAAGAAACATGATATTTAATAAGCACATGTTTATTTGTGTATTTCTGTATATATAATATTCGCATATCGCATGTAGTAGTTAGAAGTAGTAAAAATAGCATTAAAAATGGTAAGGGTGGTGATAAGATCATACCCCCACAGAATAAATTTTACAGGCAAACAGAGCAATAGATGAAGAGACATGTGAAGTTCTGAACAGATTCAGTGGGAGATACACAAGTTGGGAAAAAACATTTTCCATGATATGTGCATAAATGAAGAGTTAAGAGAGAGAGAAGGTGCAGAGCAATGAATGTGGTAGTTTAGTTTGGTTTGTTTCTCTTTTAAACCTCAGCCCCAAAAATGAATTGGTTTGACTGTTATTTTCTTTCTAGCTGCAGTGACGGAAGCAGTTAAGGCTTATGCCATCTTCTGGCAGTGTAGTAAAGAGGGCACTCAGATTCACTGTGCTTGTGCTCCCATTAGTTGCATTTGCATGGAACACTGTCCGTGTTTCATGCTTCAAAAACTCCATTTTCAGTAATGTATATTTGATTATTTACTTTCATTTATACCACCATAGGCTCAGTACGGTTTATATAGCATAGAAAACCAACTCAACAGTACATGCTTCTCACACCAAGCAGAAGAACAACACATAAAATAAAACTCAGCATACAAAATGTAAATTCTTCACAAAGTGTTCTTCCTCTAACGAGAATCAATACTTTAAAAGCTGCAACAATACCTCTCGCTCTAACGAGAGGCAGTAAGTGTTCTCCCCAATCCCCGAACTCACAATGGTGTTTAGGAGAAACCTCAACCCCTCCAACCTCAGCTTTCTGTTTTAGGGCAATCTTTGTTGCGGACTCGGTGTTGAGTTTGGTGTCTTCTTGAGGCATAAAGCACTCGTAGGCCAACATGTAACATGATTGACCTGTACGTTGAAGAATCAACTTGAAAAGGGAAAAGAAAGAGTATAATATTAAGAAGGGAAGGAGGCATAAGAACAAAACATCCATTTCTAGCTATATCAAAGAAGCTAGGGATATGATGAGTGCAAATGCATTAGCATATACATGGGGGGACGTACTCGTCTGAGTCCGGTCACCAGACTCGAACCATGGGCTCTGATAACTCCAGAGATGGTAAGACATTGTCCGCTTTGGGCCAAGACCTCACGGGTTTGTTTTTGGTACCACTCCAAAATCTAGGGATACGATGAGTGCAAATGCATTAGCATATATATATATATATATATTGTTGGGGGAGGTTCGACACACACCTGGCTCGCCTAATCATGGGGGGACGTACTCGTCTGAACCCGGTCACCAGACCCGAACCATGGACTCTGATAACTCCAGAGATGGTAAGACATTGTCCGCTTTGGGCTAAGACCTCACGGGTTTGCTTTTGGTACCACTCCAAAATGCCTTTTACCATTGGAGATATCTATGTATATATAAACCCTTAACCAGTCATTCTTTCACTCAATGTGGAACTTTGTTTGCACTCCAACACACACACACACATATATATATATATATATATATATATATATATATATATATATATATATATATATATATATATATATATAATGTTAAAGTGCTAAGATGACCCTCACTTTTCAAGTCCCACTTGTAACTGCAAGGTTTGTAACTTTCAACCCTGTACAATTCCGCTTTTTTAGTTAGTAACCACCGAGTTTAGTTAAGATTTTCTTTTTTTTTAATTTCCTTTAATTTATTTTTTTATTTTTTATTTAATAATAATAAATTACAAAATAAAATTTAATATTTTAAATTAAAATAAACATTTTTTTATTTAATAAATATTTAATTAAAATTTATACGAACAAGAATTTTGCTTATGCTATATAAAAATTCTACACCGCGTGACTTTTTAAGTCGTAATAAATATGTTAAAAATGCATTTAAAATATAATGTGATTTAAAAGATTATATTATATAAGCAAAGTGAACCTTTTATTATTAATAAGATACTTCCGAGTGTTGATGGCACGGCAATGATCATATAAATTTACATCTAAGAGAGCAATTCAAACTTCCAATTGCCTCTGAAATTTGGAAGCGTATTTTACACTTACTTGCTTTTCACACTAACGGATAGGTTGAGGGGATACAGTGTCACAACAAGCATTAACTANGTACTCTTCAATTCCCAACTTCATATTTTCCAAATATATTATTGTTGGATTATGTTTGAATTTTGTAAAAGACTAATTTTGTGTTGTTTTTAAATTTGACTATAAAGAAAAGTTATATGAATACTTACAACTTGATGTTAATAATATAACAGTATATATTAGTACTTTAAGCTAAAGAAATGAATTAAAATACTAATAAAATTATTTTTCTTTCATTTGGTATGCTCCTAAAGGCTCCACACTGACCTCAGTAACAGTAGTGGGCTTGTGCTGAAAAACCCTCAGGCTGTTCAGCTATGGACATCGCAGCCCATATCAGCTACAATTTCCCATGGAGTTATTATTGTAAAATATTATTATTTTATTGCTGTGCAACGTCATAAATTTAAATATTATATTATATTGTTTTCGACCTTTGGTTTTAAAACGTTGGATGCCAACGTTCGAATTTTGCAACGGTCCTTTTTTCATGGTTATAAATATAACATCCATTTCATTTGCTCCCCATTCTGGTCAAGGTGATCTTGATGGAGAGAGTGGGAGGTCTTCAGAAAGGTCTGGCTATGGTGGGCCTCGCGGTCCTTATCGTGGTGGGCGTGGGGGACGCGGAGGTTTTGGTGATGGGGAAGCTGGGGAAGATGGGCAACCACGACGAGTCTATGAACGTCACAGTGGGAGTGGAAGGCTTTGCAAGCACTTAAAACTGAGGAGAGAAAGGTGGATACCAAAGTTTTTGAATCCATGCAGCAGCTTTCAAACAAGAAAGACAATGATAACATCTTTATTAAGCTGGTGAGGTTTATGACTTTATGATTCCATAGTTTTTGTTTGTAATTTTCTTATTTAATTTTGTATAGCTGATGATATCCTTGACACTTGGAATTTTTCTTCTTTGAAGGAAGAGAAAGCCAAGAAGGTGTAACTTTGTTGCTCTTGTCTTATTTTGACTGGTGTGTGTTTTAAATTGTTACGACTTGTACTTGTCTCCTTATTGATTTGATTTTACTGCTTGTGCTATTTTTCCATTGGATTGTATGGATTATGGTTGGAAACTCTTCTATTTTTTTTTTGTTGTTTTTGCTTCCATTTCATCCTTGTGATGATGATCTGTAAGATCGGCAGCTTACATGTGGTATATTTCTTCATTACTTTTGAATGTTGTGCACATGACCCTGTTTTTTTTGTCTTTTACATACATTTTGTTGACTTTATCCCATTCTGTTTATTGGATTTGATGCTACTAGTCTGTCAGCATCAACGAGTTTCTGAAGCCACCAGAGGGTGAAAGCTTCTATAGCGCAGGTGGACGGGGACGAGGGCGCGGTCGAGGACGTGGTGCAAGAGGTGGTTATGGTGGCTATCCAAACGCTAACGTTCCAGCTCCATCAATTGAAGATCCTGGGCAATTCCCTACTTTGGGTGAGCATTTCAGTACTAGATTGTTTCTTTGTTTCTTCTCTCTCGTGGTGGAACATTGTGTGGGAGGGGTGCTTATCTAACCTTCATTTCGTTGAACAAGGTGCACTCAATCTGTTCTCGTATTCGGATGTTTTATTCTCTTTTGGATTTTCTTTCTATTATACTTTCTTTTGTTGTGGTGTGAAATTGATTTGAAGGAATGTGCTCAGATCGACAAAGATATTTTTAGACTAGGTCTGATTTTGTTCAAAATTCCTCCTGTAATAGCATAAAATTGACAAAGATTATTACCCCAGCACAGGCTGAGTACACTTTATATAGCATAGAAGCCGAACTCAATCGTACAGGCTTTTCAAACTTAGCAGAGGAGCAACACATAAAATAAAAAACTCAGCAGAAAATCTAAATTTCTTCTCAAGTTTCTCTCAACAATTCAACTCTACACTCTCAACAATCCATTAAAAAAGCTGCAAATTAACATCATCACATATTTCATAACTTGTAACTAAATAATTAAGTGTTTTACTGAACAATACCTCTCCCTCTCGCTGTACCCCACCTAAATGACAATCCTGCTTAAATCCAACCTCACAAAGCTAAGATAATCGTCATTGATCCAATCAAACTTATCCTTGAAAGGGTTACTCAGGTTCTCTGGAGGGCAACTTTATATGCAATCCTTCCACACATTGGTATCAAACACAGTTGTTGCACTTGAACCCAGCTCCAAGGCCAATCATCAGGATCCTATCACGCCTCCAAGTAACCCAAAAACGTACCAAAGACCACCAGCAGAAGTGTTCCCCCCCATCGGTGAAGTGCCACCATCCTCGCAGGTTCTAGGTCATATTCAGTGAGCCTAACCCTTGCCAACCCCATCTCCCTTCTTCATCCCACTGTACCTTACAAAGACAAAAAAGCACCTTACCATTTCCCACACTGGCAGAATCTTGGGTGCCACCGCTTGAAGGTTCACCGTCAAGGCTTGAGCAGCAATCTTGACAAGACTCTTGGTGAGGCGAAAACTCGAGTACCCGTGTTCATCTTCCACCTGTTTGCAGCAGTTGTAAGCCTCATCATCAGCACCGTACTGGGTCCTCTCCATGTGCTTCAGTTTCAATATTGCACGGTCCTTCAGAGAAGGCTTGTTTGTAAACATCAAAGAGGCAGTTAGAAAGCATCATTTTCTTGTCCGTTCCACAGTACCAATGTGCACCCCGACAGAGTCCTTGTGAGTCTTGAAGAGTTGCTGTACCTGCAAGAGGCAGTTAAAAAGCCTTGACGTTTTCTCTCCTTTTTGTACCTGTTTATGACGTGCTGCCAGAGGTGAGGGCGAGAACAAGGAGACGTTCACTACGAGGATGTCTATCTGGGAGGGTGAAATACCCGTTTTCTTGAAGGAGGTTGTCGAGTGTGTCGAACATGATCTCGTCTATTTCAGAACGGAACGGTTCTGGGGCCGTAAGTGTTCTCTCTCCAATCCCCGAACTGACAATAATGGTGTTAAGGAGAAACCTGAGCTCTTCGAACCTCAGTTTTCTTTTGTAACATAATCTTTGTGGTGGAGACCGTGCTGAGTTTGGTGTCTTCTGGAGGCATAAAGCACTACCTACGTTGAAGAATCAATTTGAAAAGGAAAAAAAGAAAGAGGCATAAGAAGGGAAGGAGGCATAAGAACAAAACATCCATCTCCAGCTATAACAAAGAAGCCAGGGATATGGGGACGACTGCAAATGCATGAGCATTATATACAAAATATTTCACATGATACAAACCATAAAATAGACATAAAAATATAAAGTTTTCTTTTAAAAGAAAAAAATAAAAAATAAGTAAAAATGATGTTAAATGACTTATAGCTTAATAATAATAATATAATTATGATTTTAAATTTAAAAAATCAAAATATTATTATTTATCCGTGTTATGAATGATTTTGTCTCTTTTTTTTGTGTCAAAATACCGCTTCCCAATATAAATTGGATGCATTTATAAAATTAGCGATAAACTCTCGTTACTTTTAGGGAGAAGGGAGTTTGATTGATTGAGTTTTTACATTCATTCACTTTCTCAATCTGGCCTATGATCCCCAATTGTGATACAGCGAAACTTCTAACCCTTCTTCGCCCACTTATGATCTATGCCTGATAAAATGAATAATTTACACATTTATTAGAGATATGAATAAAATAATTATAAAATGTAAATTTTTATTTTAAATTATAAAATAAATTAAGATAAAAAAAGAAGAATATTATTTCTTCAAGAAAATGAAAATATGTTTTCATAATTATGTTTTTAAAATGAAGAAAATAAATTAATGTAGTGAAAATTTTGCAAAAATTCTGTAAAAATATTAAAAACATAAATTATAAATTATGTAGGTTTTTTTATAGGAAAATGATACTTTACACTTTCAACGAGAACAAAAAATGACGTGGAGTGGGGGTTTGAGAACAAAAAACCCTAGAGAGAAACTCTCCTTTTCAACGAGAAAATTCACGTCACGTTTCCACCTTCGTTCGCCGTTAAATGGTTATTGGAGGATGACCCAAAAGTTTTGTCGATCATCTTCACGTCTCTACCCAGTCATCCCATTTCCACCTTCGACGACCTAGAGGCTCTGCCATTTCAGACTAAAAAAGACAGAAAAAGAAAATTCATAACGCATGCCATTACAATTTTCCTCCATTTAGTAAAAACAAAAAATCGAAAATAGACCTACCTCGTCGTCAAAGGGTAAGACGGCGGAATGAGAAAGCAAGCCACGCCTGCGGAAGGAGACAATATAAACGGAACTACGGCCACACGGTGGGGCCTGACTGTTATCGACAAGGACGCTGGCAGAGCTTCTGGGTTGTCAACGCTGGAAACGGGACGACTAGGAAAATATGCGACTTTTGGGAAGAGACGTGAAGATGATTGGCAGCAGAGCCTTTGGGTGGCCGGCAGCAGAGCCTTTGGGTCGTCCTCCGATGGCCGTTTAACGGCGAACAACGGTGGAAACATGACGGGGATTTTCTCGTTGGGAGGGAGAGTTTCTCTCTCTAGGGTTTCTTTCTCAATCTCTGAAAATGAAATTTGAATTCTGAATGTTTCCTTCCCCTTTCTTTCAGATTCTTCCACTAATCTATGTCATTTTTTATTTTCTTAAACGTGGACCAATGACAACAACGTGACACGTTTCGGTGTCAAAAATTTGTCATTTTGAAGGTGTCAAAGAAGTATCATTTTTCAGTTTTATATAACTCAATTTGAAAGGTAGGAAATTGGTTTTGTAAGTCTGTAATACAAAGTTACATTTTTTTATTCATAAAAATAAAATAAATATAATATAAGAGAGTCCTGAAAGTGTTTTCACTTTTATATAATAAAAAAACCTCTTGATAAAAATTAGATACAGAAAGCATTTACCATTGATACTAGCTACTGTGAGAAACCATACATCAACAATGTGTATTCCTTTGTTATTATTCCAGCATCAGCAGATGAAACATATATTATTGCAAGGGAAGTAATAGGTAACCATCAGATATTAACTGAATGATATATAGGCATACGATAGTTCATAGCTTCCCAATTATTCCTCTTAATTATAACAATTAGAGAGAAAGGAAGGAAGTGGCTGAAAAGATACACATGATGATATAAAAGGATAAACATGATGAATTATTTTACCTTCAGTTGCTGAAATCAACCCTACAAATAGCAGCTAAATCTTAAAAATGGAATGCTAATCGCGGTCATGATTATAAAGTTACATTATGACTCTGAATACAACACTCTGCTACGCATGTCTTTGAAATCAAATCTGGGCTATATAAGCATTAACTATTTGATAGCCAAGAGACAAATTGTGACATGTTATACTAAGACACGTCTGTACACATCTTTCATACTTCAATTGTTAATTTATGGTAAAGAAATATAAGAATCAATTAATGTGAATTGTTATACTGCTATGTTATAATGGATGTACGTAAATGTATAAAGTTTATTACATTTAAGAGAATGTTACGGACATAGTAACTAATAAAGAGACAAATTAAAAGTGTAACTAATATATTTAAATCTTTATACCGCACCTAATTTTATTATCAGCGAGTCTATATTATAATTCATAACAATGACTGTAGAAAATGACACATGACAGCGCAAAATGAAAATTATTTGTCTACAGCAATCACATACTGACAATTTAATTAGGTTTCCTTTCTCATTAATATGCTCGTTTATATCATTTTGGTGGGATGGTATTAGAATTCCAAATCAGAAAAAGGACACTTCAACGTTACTTAACACACCACCAACCATTAAATAAAAATGAAGGAAGAACTCATTGGAAATGCCACAGTAAGCGACAGACGTGCAGAAATTTAGGTTACGGGCAAGACAGAAACCCCAGTTCTGAACAACATTAATGACATCAAACTTTATTTCATCCATAGCACAACAATAGTACGTACGTGCTTGTCAAATTTCTCTCAACAAATCAACATCATATAACCTAAAGGACCATCCTGCTAAAATCCAACCTCACAAAGCTAAGATATTCGTCATTGATCCAATCATACTTGTTCTTGAAAGGGTTATTTGTGTTCTCTGGAGGGTAACTTTCTATGCAGTCCTTCCACACATTGGTATCAGACAAGTCCTTCATCACCTCCCAAACACAGTTGTTGCACTTGAACCCAGCTCCAAGGCTAATCATCAGGATCCTATCACCCTTCTTCAGCCTCTTCTTCGCCTCCATGTAACCTAAAACGTACCAAAGGCCACCGGAAGAAGTGTTCCCCCAACGGTGAAGAGCCATCCTCGCAGGCTCTAGGTCATATTCAGTGAGCCTAAAACCTTTGCCAACCCCGTCAATAACTGCCCTTCCTCCAGGATGCACACAGAAGTGCTCTATCCCTGTCTTCAAATTCAATCCCCCTCCCAACAGATTAACTTTTTTTGTCACCTTCGTCTTGTTCTTGCCAAGTATCAGCTCAATGAAAAAGGGTAGCATCTCCCTCTTCTTCATCCCACTATACCTTACAGAGACTAAAAAGAACCTTACCATTTCCCACACTGGCAGAATCTTNGGTGCCATCNCTTGAAGGTTCACCGTCAAGGCTTGAGCGGCACTCTTNACAAGACTCTTGGTGAGGCGANNACCNNANTACCCNTGNTCATCTTCCACNTGTATACAGCAGTTGTAAGCCTCGTCATCAGCACCGTACTGGGTCNTCTCCATGTGCTTCAGTTTCAATATTGCACGGTCCTTCAGAGAAGGCTTGTTTGTCAACATCACAGAGCAGCCACCAGAGCGAAAGAGGCAGTTAGAAAGCATCATTGTCCTGTCCGTGCCACAGTACCAATGTGCACCAAGATCCTCAGTGCTCACAACTATCCCAACAGAGTTCTTGTGAATCTTGAAGAGTTGCTGCACCACATCAATAGCGATGACACTTGCACTACACCCCATTCCTGCAAGATTGAAAGCTTTGACGTTTTCTCTCATTTTGTATCTGTTTATGATACGTGCTGTGAGAGAAGGTGCCGGCGAGAACAAGGACACGTTCACTACGAGGATGTCTATTTCGGAGGGTGAAATTCCCGTTTTCTTAAAGAGGTTGTCGAGTGTGTCAAACATGATCTCGTCTATTTCCTCGTACATGTCCTTAAGAGATGGACACTCCTCTCTCCCTTCAAGAATGGTTCTGGGGCAGTAAGTGTTCTCTCCAATTCCCGAACTGACAATGGTTTTAAGGAGAAACCTCAACTCCTCCAACCTGAGCTTTCTGTTTCGTAGGACAATCTTTGTGGCGGAGTCAGTGTTGAGTTTGGTGTCTTCCGGAGGCATAAAGCACTCGTAGGCCAACATGTAACATGATTGGCCACTACGTTGAAGAATCAATTTGAAAAGGGAAAAGAAAGAGTATAATAAGAAGGGAAGGAGAAATAAGAGCAAAAGATTCATGTCTAGCTGTACCTAAGAAGGCAGGGATATATGTCTGTAATTGTGAATGTTACAAGTGTAAATACATGATTATATATATACGTCCAAAGATGTTAACGTCCTAGGATGAGCCTCACTTTTCAAAAATCCACTTTAACTGCAAATAAGATTGAATTATAATATCTAAAATCGGATGCATTTATAACTAATAAATATTATTGAATTAGTCATAAACTCTCATTAACTAGTAAGTTCGATTGAGTTTTTCATAATAAAGTCACTTAAATTCATTCACTTTGAAACCTTGCGTGAGAAGAAAGGAAATAAATAAAGGGTAATGACCTTGTATAATATTCTAATTGCCAAATGGACCTAAGTTGGATAGATCGGTTTAGAATAGTCGTGTTTAGGATATTTAATCTTTAATTAAATGTATTTTGTTAGCTTAATATTATAATGACTTCATTATAACACATTGATCCGATATGATGATTTTTGTTATGGTCGATATATATCATCTCACCTATGGTACAATACATTGAGTAAGTAGCATAAAAAATGATATTTAAAAAAAATCCCTAATTTGAAAAGGAAAACATTGATATATTCAAAAAATTAATATTTCAATTTGTAACAAATAATTTTGTTGTGAGTTCATTCTTTTTAGTTGTGAAATGAATATATGTTGAGGAGAAAAAGATCAAAACAAAGAAGTGATATATATAATATGATAAATGATACAATATCTTAAGAAAGTTTTAGGTTAAAAAATTGTAACAATATGATATATAAAGATGACATCTGCATGTATATTATATATTGCATGGAATATGTACGTACCAAAATATAAAATGAATTTAAGGTGCACTCTTTTATAACGTAGTGAACTTTTTTATATTTATCGATGTCATTTTTAAGCAAATGGAAATTTGATTTCTTTCTTCTGTTATATATATATCTATATATTCATCACTGTTATATATTCTCCAGTAAGATTGATTTGCAGTAAAACATAAGACTCTACACCAGAGAATCCAAATCATCTCAATATTACAGGACTGTTTGTCTCTTCAGAATATTACGTATGCAACCTTTAGAATATTCATAGATGATGAGTCATAATTTTCCCAGGAAGCAAGATAAAAAGTTAGATAGAGATAAATCCTTCTGTCATTAATGCTATGCTCCACAAAAGTTTAAGAGTTTCTCCAATCTGTACAGTTTATTAAAATACGTACAATACATTCATTATGTACAGTACATGTGTATATATTGTTCAACAACCTTTTTTAATTTAGAGTTTGGTTTATTTTTTATTTATTTATTTATATTATCATCTTTGTCTTTAATTTTTAATTTTATCTCTTATTTCATTTTTATATTTATCTATAATCTTCATCTCTTTATTTTTTACTATTTCCAAATTAACTTCTATCAATTTGACGATGTGAATTGAAACAACGTAACATCGGTATGTTTGCGATGTTTAATAATAGAGCATAAAATAATTATAAGCTTCTAAAATAGGTAATCAGACGTATGTACATATCTTGTATCAATCAGCTTTTAAGCACTCAATCTGCCACTGAGAAAATATAGAATTACGAGTGTATGCATGAAAGTGTTTCTGATTGACATCTTCGACAAAGTTATATTTGTTTAATGTTTTGTAGATGTTACCAGAGACGTCATTCACCGGTTGTTAATAACACCACACCACATTAATAACATGAAACTTTATTTCATCAATAGCACAACAATAGTACATGTTTGTCATCAAGTTTCTCTCAACAAATCAAATCTACACTTGTTCTTCCTCTGACTAATTATATGGATCTTTGTGTTTAAACATGAACCAGAATAAAATACTTTCAAACCTGGAAATTAACATCATCGCATATTCCACAACTTCTAATTGAATAATTAACCTGTATAGTTTGATATAGAGTTTATATTTCTTTTCCTTTCTCTTCTGATTTTACTGAACTGTACCTCTCCCTCTGTACCCCACCTAAAGGACCATCCTGCTAAAATCCAACCTCACAAAGCTAAGATACTCGTCATTGATCCAATCATACTTATCCTTGAAAGGGTTACTCAGGTTCTCTGGAGGGTAACTTTCTATGCAGTCCTTCCACACATTGGTATCAGACAAGTCCTTCATCACCTCCCAAACACAGTTGTTGCACTTGAACCCAGCTCCAAGGCTAATCATCAGGATCCTATCACCCTTCTTCAGCCTCTTCTTCGCCTCCATGTAACCNAAAACGTACCAAAGGCCACCAGCAGAAGTGTTCCCCCATCGGTGAAGTGCCATCCTTGCAGGTTCTAGGTCATATTCAGTGAGCCTAAAACCCTTGCCAACCCCATCAATAACTGCCCTCCCTCCAGGATGCACACAAAAGTGCTCTATTCCTGTCTTGAAATTCAACCCCCCTCCCAATAGATTAACTTTTGTCTTCTTCATCTTGTTCTTGCCAAGAACCAGCCCAGTGAAAAAGGGTACCATTTCCCTTTTCTTCATCCCACTGTACCTTACAGAGGCAAAAAAGAACCTTACCATTTCCCACACTGGCAGAATCTTGGGTGTCATCGCTTGAAGGTTCACCGTCAAGGCTTGAGCGGCACTCTTNACAAGACTCTTGGTGAGGCGANNACCNNANTACCCNTGNTCATCTTCCACNTGTATACAGCAGTTGTAAGCCTCGTCATCAGCACCGTACTGGGTCNTCTCCATGTGCTTCAGTTTCAATATTGCACGGTCCTTCAGAGAAGGCTTGTTTGTCAACATCACAGAGCAGCCACCAGAGCGAAAGAGGCAGTTAGAAAGCATCATTTTCTTGTCCGTTCCACAGTACCAATGTGCACCAAGATCCTCAGTGCTCACAACAATCCCGACAGAGTTCTTGTAAGTCTTGAAGAGTTGCTGCACCACATCAATAGCGACGACACTTGCACTACACCCCATTCCTGCAAGGTTGAAAGCCTTGACGTTTTCTCTCATTTTGTACCTGTTTATGATACGTGCTGCCAGAGAAGGTGAGGGCGAGAACAAGGAGACGTTGACTACGAGGATGTCTATCTCGGAGGGTGAAATAGCCGTCTTCTTGAAGAGGTTGTCGAGTGTGTCGAACATGATCTCGTCTATTTCCTCGTACGTGTCCTTAAGAGATGGACACTCTTCTCTCCCTTCAAGAACGGTTCTGGGGCAGTAAGTGTTCTCCCCAATCCCCGAACTGACAATGGTTTTGAGGAGAAACCTCAACTCCTCCAATCTCAGCTTTCTGTTTCGTAGGACAATCTTTGTGGCGGAGTCAGTGTTGAGTTTGGTGTCTTCTGGAGGCATAAAGCACTCGTAGGCCAACATGTAACATGATTGGCCTCTACGTTGAAGAATCAACTTGAAAAGGGAAAAGAAAGAGTAGAATAAGAAAGGAAAGGAGAGGCATAAGAACAAAAGATTCATCTCTAGCTATACCAAAGAAGCTAGGGATAAGGGGAGGACGATATATGTCTGTATAATTGTGGATGTTGAAAATGCAAACACATATATACACACAGAGAGAGGCAGTTATGTAACGTGGATGTGCAAGTTGTGCGTCACCCAGTTTGACAAGTTGCCTGATAAAAGGTAAGGATGTACCCTACAGACAACTCTGAACCAATCGATATTGACTGTGATTAAGTGTCTCTCTCTCATTCTCAAAAATAAAATAAAATTTTGAATAACTTTGAGTAAATATATAAATAAATAAGTAATACTATAGTGTGTGAGCTGTGGTGAGTGATCCCTGGTGTTTTCCATTTACTTTTGATTCATGAAATGACGCTGGAAAATTTCTAACCCTTTTTCGGCCAGTTATGATTGATGGTGGATAAACAGGAATCTCGTTGGAGTAGGTCAAAGTTATTAAATACGGTGTGGACCAACCAGTTTGCGAAGAAGAGGGAAACCAGAACTCCATTTGAAAACTTCATCTTCCATGTTTATTTCAGAACTCAACTAACATCCCCCAATGGAGTTGAGAAACTTTAATGACTAACACTCCAATTAATATCTTTATAATATTTTCACAAAACACACTTATTATTATTTTTTTATTAAATTTAAAATACGTAAATAAATAACAAATTAGTGAAAAATAATAATATGTGTACTATATATTTTTCCATATGTTTATGGTATCTGAATCAACCAGCCTCATGCATAGATTAAATAAAGTTCCGTTACCAGTTTACTATATATGTGTGTGTCTGTATTATTAGTACATGGTGTCATTGTACGTTTTATATTCGTTTGCATTCAATTAATATTTTGAAACCAATGGAGTGGCTTAATTAATCTCTTCCTTTTTTTCTGTAAATGTTGTTCTCTGCTTAAATTTTAACGTCATCAGAGGAGCATGAATAAACAGTTCATGGATCTGGAGTTATTTTATTTAAATGTTTAGTTTTAATTGCTATGTGAACATCATATCATATGACATTTGCATGACATCTTAACTACCAAAAATAATTGAAAAACCCTATTCGTAAATATCTACAATCCCTCACATATTTTTTTTTTTAATTTTTAACATTACTAGGTCAATATAAAGCATTAGCCTTAGTCCCATTTAGGCCTTCTATTTCTTTATTTTATTTTATTTTTAAATATGTATTATTAATTTAAACTATTTAAAATAAATAAAATGTAAGAATGATAAAATATTACTCTAAAATAAACAAGTTACGCTTTCATAAGCCTTCGATTAGCATGGGACTGTACCAGCTGCCATGATGTAAAGAATAATTAGATTTCCTTTTAATTAATTAATTGAGCATGACTCAAACGTTGCCCTCAAGAAGACGTAACTCTTGATATTGATATCTGTGTTTAAAACTTCTAAGTCATTAATTACAATTAAAACTCGTTTACTTACACTATTCTTCTCTTAAATGTTTTGTTTATCCTTATATACATTCTAGGTCAGTGAATAAATCTCTTAACATACTTTCTTATTTATTTATTAGACTTCTAATGTATGACTACGGACTACTTTTGCAAGCTATAATTAATAGGCCGAGAGATCAGTCTATAAATAAATTGTTTTTAATGATGAATAATTTAAGATAAAATATTATTATTATTAATTAGATTGTAATTAAATCGTTGTTAATTAAAATTTTATTTTAAATTTTATAAATAAAAGTTTAAATTAAAAAGATAAATGATTCTATTTAATACACTTTAATTAGTTTATCATAAAGACGGTACTTAAACTCTTTTGCAACCCCCACACTCCAAATAAAACAAGATTCTAAACTAATATATATATATATATATATATATATATATATATATATATATATATATATATATATATATATATTCCTAATATATTATTATTGTTATTGCATAAAGGAAAATATTTAGATTCAAATTATTCCACTAAACTAATTAAGAGATAATTTATCTATTAAAAATATACTGAAATGGCATTCTCCTCTTCGATCTTGTATCATGATGTTTGGCATGTTCAAGTAAGTGTCATCATCCTCGACGTGTTTGTCGTAATATTAATCTTAAATTAATGTATTAAAGCTTTAAGTGAAATTTATGAATGTAATTAATGTTTGCCAACGGCTCGTAGAGACTTTATGGAAAACATGACCAGAGCAAAATAATGCTTAATAGCAGGCTAAAGTTCTTTTTTTTTCGAAGACCTGGTCATAATATATACACATTTTCACCAACTTTTTTATCACTTATTCCAGAAAAAAAATAGAAAGAACAAATAAATTTGACTTTGTTGTAAGTTAAAATTAGTTTGTATAAAAAACACGTAAAACTTTAAAAAAGTTTTATTCCAAGTTAATATTTCTGCCCATTAATTCATTGAGTTAATTTTAAAAATAAAAAGTAAAAGAGGAATTATGATAACAACTCTTCTAGATATTCTCTAAATTATATTAATTAACAGACAATGTCTTACGAATATCTTTATTCCATGCGAATTTAATAAAGATGGCGAACGTGATAAGATGATGTGTATGAGTTGGATGGTTTCATAAACCTCTCAACTACAATAACGTTTTCAACTTTATATATATTTTAAATCAAAGGTATAAATATACTGATATACTTTTTTATTAATAAGTTACATACATAATTCTATATCACAAAAATTCTCAATCAAGCCATGGATTTGAGAAAAAAAAATATATTCGAAAAATATTTAAAACAAATCTTTCCATATTTTAAAATTTTATATATGTTTTCTAATATTAAAATATAAACAAATATTTTTTCAGGCCCCAATTTAACATTTAATAAAATTATACAACTTTTTTTTTTTATTTTTTTATCTTACGATGCTGGAAGGAACCCTAAAAAGAGACTTAAAAATTGAATGCTTTTTAATCGCATTCATGTTAAAGCTGCATTATGAGTCTGAATAGAACACTGGTATGCATGCATTTGAAGTCAATTTTGGGGCATATAAGCATTTATTTGATAGCTAAGAGACAAATTGTGACTTGTTATATCGAGAGAGGTCTATAAAAATTGTTGATAATGGAATTGTTAAATTATGGTAAAGAAATTATAAGAAAATAAATAATGTGCATGTATGATCCAAATAAAACGATTGAATAAGATAAGCAACAACTTGGATGAAGGAATTGCATGGATAAATGCTACCTATGTTGGGAAAATGGATGGATTCAAAAGGAGATAGCAACATGCAGCTAATTCATTGAAAATCATTAACAACATTATCAATTGCAATTCAAGTATTTTCCAGATATTTATTAATGTATATATAATTTAATTGAGTTTGATGTTTATTACATTGTATTTTTTTTTTGTCATTAAGTATTTAAAATTTTTATATTTTTAAATTGAATATTATTGTTTAATTTTTTTGCAATATTAATTCAAAAAGAGTTTAATTATACTGATGAAATGTGGATGTATATCAGATATTATTGCATGGATTTGTACGTACTTAAAACATAAAAAAATTAAAAGGATTAGCCGCCAATTGAGAAATGGATCGAATCAAAGAAAGAGGATAGCAACATTCAACTAATTAGTTGAAATTATGCTTCTATTATTATATCTGTTTAAGATTTTTTTTCAATTTGGTTTTAACAAAAACTGCATTATAATGATTACGTTAATATAAATTTTTCTGATAATATTTTCATAAAATATATATTATTTTTTTCATTAAATTTAAAATATGTCAGTATAAAAATAAATAATATGTATCAAAATATTATTAAAAAGGATATATTTTTCATTATATTATCAATTTGAACTTTGTCTTACATCAAGCATCACCATCACTTCTTATATTTTCAGTCTCTTCATTCATTGCATTCCACTACTTCTAACTTACCTGTCTCACTAGCCATAATTGCTTTCATACAGAAATGGTTTATGTTTTAATTTATTCATTATTACTAGATTTTTTTTTCTTTGAATAGTTTCGTATTATCTTCAACATTATTATTTGATCAAGAAATCACTACGATATGTTATTACATTTTTTAAATTTTTTAAAATTTATCAACTTTATATATGTTTCATTATATTTAATAGTCTTCCATCATTGCATCAATTAAAACTTAAGAAAAAAATGTATTGACAGTTTAACAATCTTCTAATACGTATTCAAATTCTAAAAAGTAATATCTCATATGTATTAATTCACCCTTTTTCCTACAAAAATTGAAACTCTTATTCTTTTTCAACCACGTTTTTTAATGATTAATTTAAACATTAGTCATGTCTTATCAAAAATTAGTTCACCTTATATATCAATCATTCAAACCTAATAGTTTATTTATAAAACTAAGTTTCTGTAAGCACACGTAATAAACTTAGGAGAGAATATTTTTTTTTTAATGTTCAATGCTTAACATAACATCATATTGGATGAAAAAAAAAAATCATTGCACTGAAATATGAACCGAATAAGTATGGAAATTCTTATATAAGCTAGTTCAATTTACTATTTAGCAGAATGTGTCGTTTGTGGCATTAATATAATATTGATATAAATAAACTATGTGGAGTTGAATTATATATTATATAATATATGTCTGAATCAAGATGTTATTATAATAGAGAATTAATCACCGACATCATGGAGTGGCAATTTCTGTTTGATATTGTAAACACGTAACAAGGGAGAAAAGTATTTTTTAAAAGATATATTTTATATATAACTTTTTTTTGGCATCAATAAAAACAAATATAAATTATGTGTATAGTATTTATTTATTTAAAATTGAAGAGGATAAGAGCAACGTAAAACTGCAACACGTGAAGGCGTGGATCCGAAGGGACATATCTGCATGACATTGATATGCTTTCCAACTCTTAATATTATTCAAAAGAAAGACGCAGCCCTAATAATATTGCAAACACTTTCCATCTTCGTTTTGATTTCAAATGAACAACATATTATCATTAATTCTTCAAATCATGCTTTACTATAAAAATACTATCATTAATGAGGACAATACTAATTAATTACAACACTATTCATAATGTTAACTTATAAAAAGTTTAATATCTCATATTAATTAAAACAATAACGTTTGTTTCACCTATCGTGTTATAAATTTTAAATATAAGTTAAAAAAATTATATTGAGTAAAGTTAAAAAATATATATAAGATATAAAAGAATAATTAAATATATTTTTAATTCTTAAACTTGTTTTTTAAAAAAAAAAATCTAATTATTGTTTATACTTGATACCTGGTAAAATTAAAAATTTATCAATATTATATACTTGTAGAAAATTTTAAAAAAAATAGGTTAAATATGTTTTTAGTCCCTATACTTTGAGGCGATTTTGGTTTTAGTCTATTTTTAAATTATGGTACAATTTAGTCCTTCAACTTTATAAAAACTCTGGTTTTAGTCCTTTTTACCAAATTTTTTTAACTTTATTTGTTGTTTCAAACGCGTTTCTCAGTTAACATTTAAGTAAAAATGTGTCAAACAGTGTAAACAATCCAAATGCTATAGTAAAATGTGCTTGAAACAACAAATAAAGTTAAAAAAATTTGGTAAAAAATGACTAAAACCAAAGTTTTCTAAAGTTGAATGATTAAATTGTACTATAGTTTGAAAATGGACTAAAACCAAAATCGTCTCAAAATATAGGGACTAAAAACATATTTACCCCAAAAAAAAATTATATATTAAATAATATAATAAGAAAGAAAATGAAAAGCAAATAAATGTTTATAATTGTTCTACTTACATATGGACGAGAGAGATTGAGATTATATGTTTAATTAAAAGAAGCTTCCAACTCTACTTGAAATAGATTGCATCAGAAGATAACAGTGGCTATATTTAAAGTTAAAGGTTAAAGAGGGTAAGGGACACGTGCAACTCATAACTGCATGAAATAGATATATACATTTTCCAGTGCATGTACCTTTGATTTGTTAGGTTTCATATTATTGTATCGTTATTAATTTCTATTTAAAATCACTATAAATTCAACATATTAATGCTTTGACTTTCACTAGGTGAAATCCTAAAATTTTCTTTTTATTTTATTATTTTAAGAATTAGATTTTAAGCTTACTTAATTTCAAAAAAAAATTAAGGCACTAGCAAAAACATTTTAAATATATTCTTTTAAATATTTATATTAGTTATTGGGTCAATAAAATTAATATTTTACACTTAGTTTAGTTTAAAGTAAGAAATAGACGCATTTCATATCTGTTAGCATTAACAACACATATTCATTAAAATTAGGGTGGGTAAGTAGTCATTTTAGCTTTGACTTTTGAAACTCGTGTTTGAAGGAAACATTTATGAAATAAATTATTATTTTTAATGTGAATGCGACTTTCAAAAGCCTCCTTACGTAGGTATTGGTTAGTGGGCTCAACTAGTGACATGAAAAAAGAGAAAGAAAATATTAATAAAAACTTTATTTATCTTTTTCCTTTCATTTTATTAATAACTACTTTATCCAATTAAAATTAATGAATCAATTAAGTTTCAAATAATAATAAATTTAAATATTTTTAATTAAGTTTTTATTATATTTTTGTGATCAAAATTTAAAGATATACATTTTTTTTCATTAATTAAGTGACATAAATCTTATCTTATTCATTTATGGTGAGAGATGTGAAATAATTTATGATCAATATAAATTAATATTGTAATTAAGACATTTTATTATTTTAGAAATTTTATCACATCAACAGGCATACAACAATTTTTCCTAAATAAATTTCTTTAAGTTAACATGTACTATATATTTAGTTTTTAAACTTTATGAAAAAACCAAATTTATTTTTTCTTCATATTTTTCTTATCTAAAAGCTTTGAAGAAAAATATTGTTTCATTCATCTATCTGATACTGATTAATTAGCTACAAATGATAAAAAAAATTATAAATTATTTACATTATTATTTCTAGATTTATAAAGAATTGTCGGCAAATGTAAATTTGGTGTAAGGAAATTAACCACCAACAGCCAACAATGTTTTAATTTACTTATCTTTTATAAACTAATTAACATGCTTTTAAATTATTTGTTGTGTATTTATTTCTTATCTATCTTCTTTATTTAAATCCGTACGTCCATTCATTGGAAAATTTGGTCAACTTATTCATGTCAAACCCTTGCCCAACAAATCTAGACGGCTGTAACCTACATGCAGTACTCAAATATTACAATATAACTGAACCTAACTTTATATAAATTGAAATACTTTATAAAATTAATTATTTGAAATTGAGATATTTTTTCTGGTAAAATAACTTTAGTCGTGAATTAAATTTGAGTTACACAACCCACCAAATTAGGTACCAATTTTATTTTTTTTTCATTTTAATTAACTTGATTGCTCTTTTCACCCACATAATTAATTACTAATCAATTGCGAACCTTGGCCACTAATGTTAAGGAAAATATCCATTAATTGATTTAGATAACTATTGATTAATTTCATTGTTTTAAATGCTTGGGGTGCTACCTAAGATTAGGCTGCTAGATCCCAACCATTTAATGAAAGAAAATTCATACATATTTATTTTACTGGTTTTTTATTTCAATATTCTTCCTAGATTGAGAGTTTCTCTCTAATTAAAAAAAATATATATTCAGATATTAATTTAAAGGAGATTAAATAGAAAGAAAGTTGAAAAAAAAAATATTATGTCGTGAAAAATATATGCATGTATAAAAATTGGCTTGGGTTAAGAGATTGGTTCCACTCTCAAATTAGGATCTAATGAGAAATGATAAAGGGACAACAAAGAGTACCCTATTTTTTTTTTAATTTTATTATTTGGTTATTTATTTTAATTTGTCATTAATAAAATGTTTAATCGGGTCTTACAAATAATGATGTTGGTTTTTTTATAAAAAAAATCAAAGTTATACAATATAGTATAATTTTTTTATATTATTAAATCGGCGTAGTTAATTTTATGAATTACCATGATGTATTAATTACTGAAAACGTAATTTTGTTATGGTTAATTACAATCTGTAATCCAAAACGTGGTTGTTTGATTTGTTATTTAAATGTTAAAATATTGAATTTGTTCTTTGATTTAGAGAGGCAGAGGAAAAGTGAAAAGGTGGAATTGAACGGTGAAATTTCAATGGCGGGGATTCAGATGCTACCGTACGGCGACGTCGATTCCAATTTGAGGGCTATGGCCGGGTGCGCGGAGGGTTTTGGCCGCCACGCCATCGGCGGCCTCCATGGTTCTCTGTATATCGTTACCAATCTCGCAGGCACAGTAACCGATGCTCCTTTTTTCTGCAGTCGATTTAATTTAATTGAATTCTGAAAATGTGAATAAACAATAACTGATTGAATTGAGATGAATGTCAATAAGATAGCATTGAATCGTGGTTTATGATGGCTGAATGATTGATTTCAGATGATGGTCCTGGGTCCCTTCGCGAAGGATGTCGTAGAAACGAACCTTTGTGGATTGTTTTCGAGGTTTCTGGTACGATTCATTTGTCGTCGTACCTGAGTGTGTCGTCGTATAAGACAATAGATGGGAGAGGGCATAGGGTGAAATTGACTGGGAAAGGTCTGAGGCTGAAGGAATGTGAGCACATCATCGTGTGCAACCTTGAGTTTGAGGGTGGTAGGGGTCATGATGTTGATGGCATTCAAATCAAACCAAATTCTAGGCATATATGGATCGATCGATGCACCCTCCGTGATTACGACGATGGCCTCATAGACATCACAAGACAAAGCACCGATATCACTGTATCCAGGTGGGCTCATTTTCTCCATTTTTAATTGAATTACAACAGCGGTTTGACTCAGGTAAAAGTAAGTCATCTCAGTAGTTGATTAGAGGATTAATAGATTATGTGTTGTTATACATATGCATATGTAACATCTTTGGTGGGTATGCTTTGTTATGCATGTGCATATAATAATATAGTAATATAGTAATGTTAAAATCCGAAGCATCGTCAATGATATTCTGATAAGTAATTGAGTAAGTGGCGGTCTACTCCTTGCATAATTAATATTAGTTACACTAGTATTAATAGTTTGTTTTTCATTAATGGCTGACCCTGTGTTTGGATTCTCATCCACACAACTCTAAAGCATGTCATTGAAGAAACTATTAGTTGTGTTTGGTATGCTTTGACATGAAGGAGTATATAGACTTAGACACAAATCTACTTACATTGTGATTATTTACCTTATCCTTTGAGAGGAGTTTTTCATTTTTACTGAATTGGACTGCAACAGTGGTTGTCACATGTTCCACGCATAGTAATCTCAATTGTTGATAAGAAAATTCATATTTGATTTTTATATTTCAACTCATCCAAGATTTATAATCTATCAGCAGTTATTTTTTCATCCATGACCGAAGGTGTGTTTGAATCCTCTTCCACGCGATTTAGGCTCGTCACTCGAAAGAAAAAACAGTTAGCATTTGCTTTTAGTCTGTTCTTTTTGACATGGATCATTAATGGATTCTCAGATACGCAGAGATTACTTACCTTATCCTTTAGAGAGAGTATCTCGATTTAGGGGAGGCGAATCCATTGATCAAATTTGATGGGTTACTTGGTTTTGTGGATCTAGGTGTTACTTTGGGCAGCATGACAAGACCATGCTCATTGGAGCTGACCCGACTCACGTTGGTGATAGATGCATCCGGGTGACCATTCACCACTGTTTCTTTGATGGAACGCGGCAAAGACAACCACGTGTGAGATTTGGAAAAGTTCATCTGTACAACAATTACACCAGAAACTGGGGGGTTTATGCTGTTTGCGCTAGTGTGGAATCCCAGGTGAACTTGCTGCTATCATCTGCAGATTTTCTTAAAATTTGCTTTCCGTCCGAAGTTCTATGCAAGAATTGAGAGAGAGTAATTGATTTCGTGAAATCATTTTACAGATATACTCTCAATGTAACATATATGAAGCGGGAGCTAAGAAAAAGACTTTTGAATTTTATACCGAGAAGGTAAAATATTTCTTTTCACTCAAGTTTGCTGTTTTATGGTCATTAAGCATATCATATTCACAAATTGAATACAATTCCTTAGAAGCACTCTGTGTTCTTCAATTACAATTAAAACTTCATCCCTGTAGCTCACACATGTCATTATTATATACGAAGTGAAGCTCTATTTTAGTTTTTAACTGAACACAACGGCATTGTGCGATCCATGTAACGAACTTCAACTAGCAAACAAGACTGTCGTTGCTTTTATTACAGTATCTCTGATTTTGAGTGAGCAGTCAGTTAAGGTTTAAGTCCAGAAATGTGAATAGTTGAGAGTGCTTCTTCAAATATTCAATCTTGTTTTGTGTCCCGGTCATATCGGGCAGCACATTATAACCCCGCCCAATGGCTACTAATGGTTGTGATAAAAATGTCTCCCTAGGCGGCAGATAAGGAAGAGCAAAAGTCCGGCATCATAGTATCAGAAGGAGACATGCTTTTGAATGGTGCACAGCCATGCTTGCTTACACAGAACAGAGAGGTGGCCATGTTCCATCCTAGCGAATATTACCCGACATGGACGATGGAAGCAGCTGCTCATTCTCTTAGAGAGATCCTCCAATTGTGTACAGGTTGGCAATCCATTTCTAGGCCAGTAGATCGTATGGTCTCTAATTAAGATTCATTGCATGAGTGGGACGGATCCAGTGACTTTTTTCTAAGAAAAGTTACTGTAATTTTAGTTAACTTTCATGTGTCAAGGATCAACTTCAACTTTTTTTTTAAAAAAAAAAAACATAAAAGAAACCAGTTAAATTAAAATTAAGTGACTTTTCCTGAAAAAAAAAAAGTCACTCAATCCGTTATGGATGAGAATACCTTCTACATTACGTGGAAACCATTCACATTACATCATTACATCAAGCACATTTAAGAATGAAGTTTTAATTTGTCCTTTATTTAATTCGAGTTGTACTAACATACTGTTGTGTTCTGTAAACATAGTCAATTTTGTGGTTCTGACACTTCTCGAGTTGGTATTTATATGGTCCCAATTCATAATTTTCATTGTCAGAAATTATTCTTATTCAAATTTGAAATTTAGAGGCATTTTTTTATAATTAAATTTTTGAAGTATATAGATGCGGTGGCCAAGCAAGAAAATTAAACTCGTATTGAACTTACATTGTTTAAGTCCTTGTCTTGGACTACTCTGTAAGTATGAGACATGAAAACAAGGTCACTTTTTTAAAGTTGATGATTTGAAATGGATACATTAGCATTTTGTTTCTTGTTGAAAGCACTGAAAGTAGTCACAAATCAAAACTTAATAAGCTAAATAATTTACTATAAATATGTATGTGGCTCCGAGTACAAGACCATGACTTTTGATACGATGGGATTGTTGAAATGAATTACCATCTTAAAAATTAGGCTAATATTTTAATTTTACTAATTTTAAAACAACTTTTATTAAATGAAACGATGTAAGGTATATGAATTTATACTATAAATTTGATCATTTTATACTATAAAGAACCGCCGGGATTTAAGGAATTCCTTGTGAAGCTCACATGTAAATAATTTTAGACCAGGAACAGAGTTGGTTATGGAGTTCACAAGCAAACAAGTTTGACCATCAATGACGACAAAATGAGAATTAGAAAGAATAGTAGTTGCGGCTTAATATCTTCGGTCTTGTGACACTTCTTTTTTCGGATTCTTTGGCCCATCAACCGTGATCATGCCTGGACCACTGTACTTTTGGCCCACTTCTTTCATTACTCGAGTTCACATTTTATTTATTATTTTTCAATTTAATTTGACTAAGTCCTTATGCTGAACAAAAATTGTTTACTTTCACAAGGTTTTGGACAAAGTTTTTCAGAAGATTTTGTAGGAGGAAAAAAGATTCAAGCTTCTACTACAGACTAAATTGACTAACGTACTCTAACTTTAAGTAAGTTAAATAAAGAGTTAATTTTGACTTGCTTTCGAAAAACAAGTTGACATATAAAAAATCCAGTTCATTTTACCTTTTTTATTTTCTCATTCTATAAATATTTAGCAGAAAAATTTAGCCAAGTGTGATTCTATCAAATATAAATAAATGTATATGGAAAATTTTATCTGTGTATGGTTTTGAAATTGCCATAATCATGGAGAAAAGAGACGCTAAGCCGAGAGAAGTTACTTTCATAATTGGCAGATTGGATTGAGAACATACAGTTCAATAGAGATGAGACTGACTATTGGGTGTAGTTAAGGGAAAACGTAAGGTTTGAGTACACCTCATTCACTTTCAATTTTGTGTTACTATTTCTTCACGCTCTAAGCATCTCTGGTACCATACTCAATTTTACTAGCAATCAATTCTTGTTAGCTCAAACAGAAATAACCTACTGAGAAACCAAATTACGAGTTTTGCAAAAAATATCGAAAAATTCAATGCTTTGTTAAGAAGTTTTAACTAATTAAAAAAGTGTAAAAATAATTTTTGACGTTTTTTTTACGTAAAACATATGTTAGCTCCTTATTAATTGCTTCTTATATGTTTATATATGAAAAATACTAGAATTGTAAAAGATTTAATTTCAACAAATGCCAAGTAATTTCAGAAAGGCACATAGTATTTCAATACTACTCGAAAAAATAAAACTAATCACTTTCATTGGTATGTTCCAATGTGACTTTTAACCAATTAAAGTGCCTAACACGCAATATTATTGAGTTCGATCGAAGACTAGTTTCAGTTAATTATATTCAGATTCGTATACATATTATAAAATCCTAAATTAAATTTATAGGATCTCTTAAGTATGCAAATAGGGATGTGCGATCATCTTCCTCCAACACTGTAGCTTGCTTTTGGATCATACACAGAAAATTCTTGAAAATTAGCCATAGGAGAGTTAGTGGGAGAGCACTTAAAGGTCAACGCAGATGGTCTCTTTGCATACATTTCTCAAAATGCATGTTAATGTAAGGGTTGATTAAAAGAAACGTCAAAAGCGTAATACATCAATTTTGAACGAAAACTAAAAAAAAAAAAAAAAAAAAAAAAATAAAAAAAAAAAAAAAAAAAAAAAACTATGCGCATACATCCTCGTAGCTTCGAAAAACCAAACACGAATTTTAACATAGGTAATAATAAATGGTAACTCCAACATGAAACTACAAATCTGAGAGGTATCAAAACTGGTAAAGTATTAAAGGAAGTAAACATCAAATTGATCATTAAGATTTGCTCTACTATTACACCTTGATAGCATACTTCCTCATTGGGAAATAAGTCTCTTTCTTCTTCTCCCTCTCAGTCTTCAATGAAGCCTGCATGAATAACAAAAGAGAATTCTCATGAGAAAACAACTGTCCATCACCACCAAATATAGAGGAAAGACACTTAGAAAAAGGTATAAGGCATTCCCACAACCATGTTAATCTACAATGTAAGAACAACTAATTGATAAAATTAGAGGACCATTGATGCTTATGTTTATGTGCGAGATTTTATACAAATCCTAATCAAGGTTAAATTTCCTCGTGTCTAAAGCTAATTATGTCAATGAAACTCAAAATCACTAGTATTTGTAACTTTTTTGTTTCAAGAACAGATTCAGGAGCAAATAACATATTAGATAACATTTGGAAAGGACAGGATCAGATCAAATTGATCCAATTACTTAGAATTGTATGTAAAGATTGACGGAGACAAGTACGGATGTCGCTACTTTCAATCAGGATAAAAGAACCTTTCTGAAAGACAGACAATCTTAGCATGGGTATTTCAGACAGGCAAACTTCAAAAACAATACACTCTTCCTCTCTAACAAAATTAAACCAGTATTTTAAACCGGCTAGTGTACATCCCAATAACTATAAGAGGTCATTTGCTTCGAAAGAGGAGAAGCAAAATAACACGACCCCCACTCCCGAACAGCGTAGAAAGGGATTCTTCCACATTTCGCCTCTAACAACAGTCCAAAAAACATTGATGATATATAATTGAAATTTGAGCAATACAGGAGAATTATTAAGCACACAAGCAACCATGGAAAAATTTGTCCTAGACGAATTAGAACACTGATAGAAATTGCTCGAGAGTAACACCTCAAGACATACACATTCAAGGCATTACACAAAACGGGCATTCAAAGGAGATCAGGTAGACACTAATAAAAACAAAAGTGGGACTAAAAAAGAACGAATTCAAGATCATCAAAATCAATGCAATCCATTTATTAAAAACTAACAATAAAACATTCACAATAGTCTACATACTTTTGGTAACATACGGTTAGTAGTTCAATAAAGGAATAACAAATGGCATTACCTGGTGCTTGGTAAGCCTTCTGCGGATAGCCCTGGTCTTCTTGGGGCGGAGATCAAGGGGCAAGTACTTCTTGTTCTTGTAGGCATCTCTCAACGCAGCCTTTTGCTTCTGAGAAATCACAGTCAAAACCTGGGCAATCGACAACCTGACCACTTTTCTGCAACCCCAAATTAAAAAAAAAAAAAAAAACATAAGCACAAACACCTCACATGCAAAAAACACAAAAGTACATGACAAACGATCCAACGGAGAAAGACATTAAATTTTACATCTTGGAGAGCTTGTTAGGGGCACCTCCGGTGACCTTAGCAACACGAAGCAAGGCTAGCTCGGCCTTAAGGTCCTTCAGCTGATTCAAGAGTTCAGCTTTCGTCTTCTGCCTCAGCTCGTAAACCTTAATCCTCGCTGCAAAAACAACGCTGTCAGTCACATCAATTAACAACAATGGACAGAAAATAATGCTTCTGGAAATTACCCATCGCTACAATTCCGCGAGCTTCTGCTTCGGCTGCGACTGTATGCTGTAAACCCTAGTGTTAAATAAAAGAGACGAAGCTCAAAATTAGGGTTTTTTTTTAGTTATATAGAATGCTGTTTCGGGATCGGCCAGGCACGGTTTAAAACGGGCCTGCAGTTTTTTCTTGGGTTGGACTAGGAACTCGCAAGGGCGAGGCCCACTTTACTAAATAATGGGCCGATTTAAACATTGTCTACTGCAATGTTTCCAAATATATTTTATAAATATACAAATATTTCAAATATTATTTTTAAATGTATTTACCTTAAATACTAAACTCTAAAAGCATTTAAATTTTAATACACGAAACCAATGTGTGCAGATCTTAAAATGTTAAGAATAAATAGAAAATTATTCATTTTAATTTTAATATCACTAACATTGGCGTTTATTATTGAATTATAAAATTACTCATTTTAATTTGAATTCCAAATTTATTTATTTTTATCTTTTAACTCTAAGGGGAAATTGGATTCCGTTTTGCTACTGTCTTTGACATGTTGCTTCTTCTGTTCTGGACTTATTTATCGATAACTTATTGAATTTAAGAAATCTGATAACTAACCCAATATATAATAATTGAACACTTCTAATTTATTAGATAATATAAAAGAAATTATATTAACTCTTATCTACTCCTTAATTCAGTAATTAATTTTTTAATACTCACATTAATTATTTTTACTTTTTTTATAAAATTAATGACCTTTATTCCATTATTATATGATATTTATATACTTATATGTATTTATTGATATTTTAAATTAGAAAAAAAAATGTATACCATTTCGAAATTGAACATTAAATAATATAATATATATTTTCGTAAAAAGTAATAATTAATATACAGAATAGTAAATGAGCCAGTATGGTTATGTTATAAATTCAATTATAAGTTGAAATTTCAACATTGTATAAAAAACAAAAAAAGGTTAAGTGACACATGAAATAAGAAAAAAAATACATAATCATCAAACTTTAAATTTTATATAATCTTATAATTATCTCACACTGTCTTCTATATAAACTAAGTTAATAAACTAATATAACTCATAGCTTATAAGTTGAAAGCTTAAAAATAAACTAGTTTAAGTAGCTAAGCAAATCGTTTTAGCTTATTGATTTTATCAAATATAATTATAAGACTATTAAAGTAACTTTAATTCATAAAGCCATAAAATAAATTATATAAATAACTTACGAAATTCTTTTCTACGGGTTAAATTAGCTTATAAAAGATTCAAATAAGCTCATAAATAATTTATTGGTTTTTACTAATCACGTTAGAAAGATGAATATTAGAAAATGTTTTTAAATTTAATTAAACTTCCACGAAATTAATTTGTATACACTTATTTACTTATTTATATATTATAATTTGATTTATTTTTAATTGACATGTAACTTTCAATAATAATCTCCAACATAGGAAAAAGATAATTTAATAAAAAGTAAGATAAATTAATTATAGATATTTTATTAAATATCTTTTTAAGTAGTCCCGCAAGTGGAGCTTTAGGTGCATTGTCAGTGAGATGTACCAAAAATTTGAAAATCTTATCTTTTTGTAATGATATTTTTGGTTTTGTCTTGTTTTGTATTTTGAAAAGTTTGTCTTTTGAATTGTGGGTTTGGCCTATAGTTGAACGACAATGATACTTTAACAATTTTTTTTTAACAATTTTTTTACAACGTGTCATTATTTTATTAGTCTGTTTAAATTTATTTTTAAAAAAATATTTGAAATAGATCAACCATAGACTGTCACGTATGCATTGTGATAAAGTTGTCAAAAAAAATTGTTAAAAAAACTTTTTCCGATAATTGAAATGGAACATCCATATGGCAATCATGTCGTGCTTCCAAAGTTACCGTCTTGGCTAAACCAAACTACAGACAAAACAAACACATGCGTGTATTCCTCATCCCCTCAAATTCAAACATTATCTAAAAAATATATATCTCTTTTCTTTAATTATCTTTAACAATCTTTCGATTCAATAGTTTTATATTTTGATAAATTTAAATAACTATTTTATAATTAAATAAGTATATAATCTCTAAATTTAAACACAAAATTATATTTTTTTAAATTTTATATTAATATATTTTAATATCTAAATTTAAAAAATAAATAAATATATTCACTTAATCTAACAACCTTAAATTATTATTTTTATATATCAAATAATATTTCAAGCTAACATTAAAATGAATTTAAAATATTATTTGACACGTCAGAAATAAATTTAATATGTTTAAGTTAAAATGATTGAATATATTTATTTTTTAATTATTTTTAAATAATTAAATATATTAGAATTTAAAATAAAAACGAATTTCAGTTTAATGACAAAGTTTTTGCCATGTACATCAGATGCTTTAAAAGAGTTATCATCTTCGATTATTTTATTCTACTTAAATATAAGTGGCTCTCGTGAAAAATTTAAGTGGTTTAATAAAAAAAAAAATATGCATAATTTGCTTAGTTAAACAATAAAATATTTTAATAATACACCTTTAAGTTTAGTTATAAAACTTTTGAAAGAAGAGTACTTTCACCTTCAAAGTTAAAATAAATGTCATGTGTAGAACAAGATGAAAATGCATAAAAAAAAAAAAAAAAAGTTATTTCACACATTCAATGGAGGCTAGTTTTGTTTGAATTGGAAATTTCACGTGTTCTTCTTTCTTTATTGCAAACCGTGACTGTGCTCATTTTGTTCAATGTGAACATAACATGAATCATTTCAATTCAACATGGCTTCTAGAAATAACCCTTTTTGGAAAAAAAAGATACAAGTGAATATTTTTTTATTTTCAATTATTCCAATACACATTCATATAAATTCTAATATATAATCATAATGACAAGAAATAGCAAAAAATATATAAAGTCAAAAAACATTTGTTTCAACTATATTAGTTCACTTACATTCAATTTTCAAAGAATGCAAAGAGCAATTCAATTATTTAGAGTAAATTAACCCTACATTTAAAGGCTATGATAATTTCAAATAATTAAGGACGAATGTTATGATTGAATTTTATACTTGTGTTTTCATATTTCAAATAAATTAAACATAAGTTTAAAGAATATGATAATGTATCGGACGAAAGTTATCGTTGAAGAATTTGGTTGTTATTTGGATAATCAAGAATATTTAATTATAATACTGTAAAATGGAAATATATAGTTTTGATTGCTTTATATAAAAAATATCGTAAATATACAAAATATTCTATTTATATAATATTCAGATTTGTTAACAAAGAAGTTTTACTAAAGAATATTTAGTTTTAGGTAATTCAAAAAGTGTTTTCCTTTTTATCTCGTAAACAAGTGTAACCAATAATGTTTGTGTTAATGTCAACAAATTAAACATAATTAAGGAATTAATTAATATAATCTACAAAGGAGTCAAAAGAAACTCCTCCGTCCAAAAAAAAAGTCCAACAAAATTAATGCCAAGTTGCTTAATGAAAACACCAAAACGTGGAAATAAAAAAGCACGTCTATTACAGTATTAATTTAGCATAATAATCTAAAATATACATGCATCTCTCTTTGCTGTTTGATCCATTCAACCACCATTTTTTTAGAAAAAATCTGTAAAAACTGAAAAACTAAGGCAATTCTGATGGAGAAGATATTGGAATATAATAAATTAATAATTATGATAATTAGGTAGATATTAATTATTAATTAAGTAGTATAACTAATAATAAAATGTGTGCGGAGCAAGGCTAAGGAAGGAGAAAGTTTGTTTGGTTTATGATTGGATGTTGTCTGGTTTTTTTGGCTTGCTGCCTCTATAAGTGGAGAAACTCATGTCATTCTTTTTCCCACTCTTACGTGTTTCTTTTCCTGAATTTCATGCACTCTAATCTTAAAATCTTTCTCTCTATCGCTCACTTCACTCATCCAAAACAAAACCTTTCTTCATGGTCTCTCTCTTTTTCTCCATCTTTCTATCTATAAATATCATATCTTTCTTCGTAACTGATTTTCTTCTTTCTGCAGGCCACTGAAACCTACGCGATCAAATACGAGGAGGTAACGATCAACATGTGTGTGTGTGTCTGTCTTGTCTTGATCTTGCTCAGATTCTTCAAAACAAAAATTCAAGGAAATATTAACGTGGTTATTTGATTTTTCTACGTTTTTAAGGAACATATACTGAATTCACGAGGGTTGAAGCTCTTTACATGCCGATGGCTTCCGGCTAATAGGAATCCGAAAGCTTTGATCTTCATGTGCCATGGCTACGCCATGGAATGCAGCATCACCATGAACAGTATAATCACGCAATTACCCTCTGAACATTATTCGTTCGTTTTCAATTTTCCAATTTACAATGGAAGTTGATTCTGTTCGTATTAATATTCTGCACTTTTTTTCTGATTGCAGGCACGGGAATAAGGCTTTCACAAGCCGGTTTTGCGGTGTTTGGGATTGATTACGAAGGACATGGAAAATCAGAAGGGGTTCCTGGTCTTGTTATGAATCTTGACAGCGTCATCGACGATTGTTTCCAACATTTCTCCACGATTTCTGGTTTGCTTCTTCTCTATTTTGATGTCAATTTGGTTCCTGCCACTGAGGTTGTTTCGTTGAACATGTTTTCCAACCCATGACGTGGCCGATTTGTCGCTTGGTGAATATGTTTGTCAGTGAAGTTGTCTTTTTTTTTTTTTTTTTGTTCTGTGAATGATTAAAACTGCAGAAAAAGAAGAGTACAAGAACAAGATGAGGTTCTTGATGGGTGAATCCATGGGAGGAGCTGTGGCACTTCTTTTGCATAGGAAAGAACCACAATTCTGGGATGGGGCCATTTTGGTCGCACCCATGTGCAAGGTTTGATCCCTTTTTCTTTTCTTGTCCTTATTCTGTAAATCCACACATGTGATTCCTTTCATAATTACACTGTTAAACCTCTTTTCATGGTTTCTTTCTGGGAATCTTTTCTTAATCTTTCGCCTCAGAATATTACAGGCATCAAAACCGTTTGAGTAGAAAATTGCTTTTACCAGATAATAACTTAAAGAGAGACGCAAAATTATCGACATAAAAAATACAGAATTGGTTTGTGAAACAATCACGTAAGTGATAGAAAGAGATAGAAAAAGATAGTAAATTAGTTTGTATGTCACTCTATCTAGATAAGGCGCATCAGAATCTTTCCTTTTTGTTAATTCAACGCATCAATACTTTTATTATCAATCGTTCTTGTTCTGTATGATTTATAACCGGAAAACTGTATCGCAAGAAATAGATATATGGTTTTGTTTTTATCTAAATTTAATAGAATGTATAGAAGATAAAAGATATATTCTTATATATTAGATTTGAGTTTATTCGTAAGTTAAAAAAATAAATGAGTGGATCCGTTTGACCGATACTAATATTTGACACCGAAGGTCTTTGACTTTTTAAAGCGTTGAATGGCTCTTGAGTAACGCATGGTTCAAGATATTTTTAAGCTAAACCGTTGTATATTATTGTGATGATGCGTCAGAAGCAGAATACGCAGCCTACGTTTTTACTTTAAAAATACACCCACGTTTTGAAATTTTCAAACCCAATGAAGAAGAACCACAACATGCGAATTTAATATATAGGAATATTATTCGATTGAATGATAGTAGAATATAAAAGAGTGAATATTATTTATTTAGCATGCAAAAGAGAAAGAGTTGTTTTGTATATATTTTGTTGATGCATTGAGGTGAAGTTGGTATTTGTTAATAAATTGCAGATTGCAGAAGAAATGAAACCAAACACAATGGTGATTAAGGTATTGAATGCATTAAGCAAAGTTGCTCCGTCGTGGAGAATAGTCCCGGGCCCAGACATAATTGATATTGCCTTCAAAGTGCCTCAAGTCAGAGAAGAGGTATTTCATTAGATTTATTTTTTTTTTTTTTGCAGAAGCTGGGAAGAATTTTGATGCATTATTGTTGTATTGCAGATCAGAGGGAACGAATATTGCTACAAAGGAAGGCCTCGGCTGAGAACGGCGTCGGAACTTCTAAGGATCAGTAGAGAAATTGAGGAAAGACTGCATGAGGTAAATTTGGTGAAGTAAATAAGAAACACTTATTGAATTGAATTTGAATTAATGGAATATGTGGATTTTTTTTGTTAGGTTTCACTTCCTTTTCTGGTTTTACACGGTGAGGCGGATCAAGTGACTGATAAAGCAATTAGCAAACAGCTACATGAAGTTGCTGGAAGCTCTGACAAGACACTGAAGTTGTATCCTGGAATGTGGCATGGTCTGCTGTATGGAGAGCCACCGGAAAACTTGAATATTGTATTCTCGGATATCATTGGGTGGATCGAGAAGAGATGTCAGTTTGGAAATACAAGATTGGAGAGAGAGTTGAAAGAAGAACAGGAACATTTGAAAGAAGAACAGGAACATTTTGTCAGGTCTGATCTCTAGCCAATTTCGAAAACAAACCTAGAGAATAAGGTTATAGCGCACAACATAAAATGAACCGGAAGACCATAATTGTTAGAGCAAAGGGTCGTGTATTTGGGCCTGTGTACAGTTTCAAATCAGTTTATAAAGGAACAAATGTCTCAATTTCCTATTTCAATCCTTATTTAACCAAGTTTTACTCATTTATATACATAAATTTATGACCTTAACGTCACCACTCTATATAATTATTATTTCATTGCATCAGCATATGCATTTTTATTCAGAAATTTATAAAATCACTGTTATATTTCATCTTACGAATTTGAAAAATTATTATTGCAAAACTTAATACACGAAATATTTCACATGTTTAACCATATTAATATATTTATAATATATGAATATTTTTTAAACAACAATTAGATTTAAACTGAATATAAATACTATACAAATTACTATTTAATGGAATCACAACACAATTGACGTTTTCTTGAAAATAAAAAAGTCGATTAATTTCTCCACAATTAATTTATTCCATTTCGGAAACACCTTTATCAGATCCGCAAAAAATTATTACTAGATATGCATCTTTCAGTTACCGTGCTGGCAAAATCTGAAAAGGAAAAAGCAGGCACCAGAAATTCAACAAAACCCCAAATGAGGGCACCACAGTTTCTCAACAATTAAATAAATAAATAAAAAATCTCTAATCATTACTTTCGTGCATAATGTTTGATGATGAATTTTGATAGGTACATTAAATGCAAGCGTTTAATTTTGGAAAACTAGAACTAACTTTTCGTTGAAATGGTAAAGTGATAATCTACACTAAATTTCAAATCCAGTTAAATCAAACATCTCATTTGAGTAAAAGAGAGGGGTTGCTGAGTGAGTTGTAGATATGAAGCGATGTGGCACGTTATCACATCCACAAAGCGTGATAACAGTTAACTAGGACTAATTACAACATAAATTGCCAACTGAGGCTTGTGGGTTTGACTCCAATACAGAGTAGAGTTATCGCCAGGTTCCTTCATCCCCCTCCAATTAAATATGACAAGAAATCACCGTTCCCCTATTAATGAGATACACGAGCTTACTTCACTTTGTTAGTATTTGACCTAGCTGCGGCGGGCAAATGACCTACTAGAAAAACATATTTCCACCATGACCTGCTTGCAACACCAAAACACAGTACAAGACATTCATCAAATCAAAACTCTCAGTAACTAAGCAACTGCAAAATTATTCGTGATGAATTATCATTGTCATCATCTTAGGCAAGACCTACATGGCAACAGATGGAAGTAGTACCAAACAACAAAAATTTTGGACAAGTGAAGAATTTTCCTTTAATTTTTTATTCAGCAGAAAATAAAGAAAACAATCCTCGGCCAAGACTACCTTTAAAAGGAGATAGTCCAGACAAGGGGTTGGAGGGTAGTCCCATTAAAGAAGTTAGCTTGTAAACATGTCTAACAGTAATACCTCATTCTCTCTATTAAGGAAATCTAAACTCTTTTAGTATAAGATCTGCGTTAGAATAGAAAGGGGGGACAAATCCTCATGTTGATAGTGGTCACAATGTTGGAATTATCCATCTCAAATAAAATTACATCTCATGTATTGGTTATAAATCTATTATGACAACGGTAGAACAGTCAGGACCAAAATAGATAAAATTAGGGAACCATACCTTTCATGCAACCATTTCTTAAATAATCTTATTTCTCACTTCCTCGAGTTTCTTCAGTATCTCTCCAGGGGTTCTGTCCAATTCATCAGCGATTTTTCTCTGCAAATCCATTGGCAATGTTGGGAATTGCTCGCATAGATCCCCATCAATAACATCCTACACAATAAAGCAGGACTATCAGAAATTTGAAAAAATTTAATGCCACGTCCAAAAAAGCACAAAAAACAAAAAGAACATATCAGGCATACCTTAACGGGAAAATATGCAGACCTATATGCCATGTGGTCTCTTCCGCACAAAGGTGGGTGATCCTGTCTCATATGCATCTCCAAATGAGAAAAGAAGTCAACATCATCTCGTGAAGTAAAGGCATGTAGAGCACCCACACTTCCCATAACTGTTCCAAATACAATGCACTCTCCACCACCTGGTATGAGAGAAGCCTTTTGCAAGCATGTGACCACATCACCAACATGAAACTGTACAATTTCTTCCACCTTATTGGGAGCTCCATTCAGCTTTCCTTGCTCCCACTTGATCCTACCACCAGTAGGATCTTCTTCTATCTCATCTGAAACATCTTGTGGCAGCCGCACAAAATAGATATTTCCAAACTTGTCTGCGCCTGCCATGGTGTCAAAATCTATGTGGTACGATGCAGTAAGCCACCTTGGAACGCAATCATCGGCAAATATATACAGTTGGTTTTCGTCCCGCCTATACTTGCAGTAATGGAAAGACTGGAGAGAAGAAAGAAAAGAACACAATTAAGTGAAGATTTTATTCAGTGAATTGAAAGATGTAGTGCAGCAGCACACTGTCTATTTGCAAAATTAAGAGAGAATAAATTCACAACAGAAAAGACTTAGTCAAGTCTTTCCAAAATAGTATAATACCCACGGAAGTTTTGTATAAAAACCAAATCAGTGAAACTAATACATTACATTTTGCACCACACAGACAAATTAATGTCACAATCCACAGTTATATCAATCAAATACTACCAGAAAGCTCAAGTCACCCAATGTGGATATTTAACAGCTATGGATTTACCACAATTCTAAAACTGTGGTGAATGCATCCACCGTTATTAATGCATAAATTAAGATACTAATTAACAGTGATAGAAACCCTTCTATGGTTCCACATGAGAAACCAGTACGAATATAACCTACATGTCCAATTGAACTATGAGCTAGAGGTCTTTTGTCTATCGTCATTAATGCATAAATGAAGATACCAATTAGTAGTGATTGAATTCCTTCTATGGTTCCACATGAGAAACCAGTACGAACATAAGCTACATATGGATATAACATAGAACATACCTCTTGAACATCACCAACATAAATTCGATCACGATATGCCTGAATAGAGACAATTGTGTTGGGGAATAGCTTATTCTCACATTTTCTTAACAGACGTCTTTTTCCCAAATCATATAACCTGAGCACAGGTCCTATCCCTGCAAGTAATCTTCCTTGAAACTGACATAGAGCAAGAGGAACACCTTCTACCTGTGTTTTGTGAAGAAGTTCAAGAGATCTTCCATCCTCTACAAACCTATAAATATGAATAAATCCTGCAGTTACAGTCCTTTTGGGCAAAAATTGCAGTCCCTTTGCCGTCCCAACAGCTAAAAGGGTTCCATATTCCTTATCATGGAAATTTACTGTGCATATGCTGAAAGCAGCCTCATTCTCCTGAAGCTCCAAAAGACAAGTTGTATTTCCTGTCCTGGGATCAAGAACTCTGATGCATGAAACCCATTTCTCTGATTCAGCTTTTGGATAGCCATAGTGTTCATCAGAGAGGGGATCATCTTTATCTTCATCATCACCACCATTCTCCATTTGGTCCGCATTTCCAGGACCATTCTCCCCGGCTTGAGCAGCCTCAAAACACTCTTTCCTAGCAGCTTCACGCTCTTCTGCAGTTAATGCTCCCTGATCACTCTCAATCATCACAAGGAGTTTTCGTTTGGGTTGCAGCACAAATTTCCTTGGTGTGTACCTTAATGGAATTACAGTTTCATTGAATGTTTCTCCTAACCTTTCTATGGTAAAAATTCTCAAGGCCTCGCCAGCAACAGCAACTACACCTTCTACACACTGGTCAGATGAAAATGAAGCAGCATATTCAAGGGTTTCATATGAAAGGGGTGTTAAAAGAAAATGTCCTTGGTGAATATAACCAAGCCAGGGTCGACTAGACAAACAAAGCATAGCCCGCTTGCCTCTCACAATGATGAGAAACAGCTTTGGGGCTCTCAATCCTAAGAACCTGGAACGCGAATCAGAAAGCTGACCTGTAACCATGTCCACCACAGTTCTAAACAACACACCATTCTGTAACCCAGCATTCAAGAATAGGCTAGCAGGATGATCTGCACCATCCTCACCACCAACAGAAGCTTGAACTTCAAGAAAAAGTAGAGATTCTGGAGCTGAAGAAACACTCTGAACGCTTAGTGCCTGCATACAATCATCAGGATCCAGTGATAAGATGCGGATGGTCTTGTCATATGAGCCAACTGCAAGAAATCGAGATCTTTGTCTGCCTTCGGGCACTGGAGCAATGTCTAAACAAGCAACATCTCCAGACATTTCATGCTTCTCCACCTCCATCAACTGACCAGTAACATCAACTTCAAAATATATAAGCTCCCCTCCACTGAGTGCAATAACAACCTGAAGCCTATTTGATCCAACTTTTGAAATTGTTCTCTTTCCAGGTGTTCTCCATTCATTAATACGGCCATCCTCCCTGATATGCCTAATACCATTTGGGTGAACCTGCATGAGAGAATCATCTCCTATCAAAGAAACAGCAAGGGAGGGAGTCGTGTCAAGAAACCCACTGTCACTAACTTCTTCAACAGTCTCACCAATGGAAAGCACAAGAGTTGCGTTTGTGAATGACACAACAATGTAAGCATCAAACTCGTCAATAACATTCTTCTTCACAGTCCAAACAGCACTTGGTATACCAGGAAGCTTAGACACAGCCATCTCACTAACTGCTAAACCAGTTCTTAAAATCCTCAAAGACGACCTAGGACCACGTCCACAGAGAGTAAAAATCTGAGGAGTTTCCTCTTCAAAGAGATTACTGACCTTCATATCCATTATTGGCATTAAACTCTCAACCTGGTCAATCCTGACAAGGTTTTTCAGCCTCCTGGGCTGGAAAAACACAGGCGGAAAACCTTCCTCGGTTTCCATTAAAGTGGCAGATGATGCCTCCACATCATCCTCATCACCTATAGACTTAAATTGATACAAAGCATGGTTCCCAAACTCTGAGGCAGCAAATAAGAACCCTGACTTCAGCACACACATCGAAGCAGTAACAGGAATAGTATCAAAATATTTAATCTTCAATTCAGATACACGGTCATTGTTGTGTTCCAATGTGACCTTAAAAATATCCCCATACTCCGTCTGCAGGAGGAAGAAGAACATGCTCTTCAGTTTATGCATGGCAGCAGAGACAATAAGCACGCCACGCTCAGCCGGCAAGTCCTCTCGCCGTGGAATCACAGCCCTAACATCAGGATGACCCTGATTCTTATAAATAACAAAATTTTCAGCACAAACAAGCACCCCGCTAGGGCCATCACCACCCCCAGGAACAGTAACAAGCAAATTGGCCCCATTATCAACCTGCTCGGACCACTTCCGCGAAACATGGTTGAGCCCAAGATCAAGCTCATAAAAGGTCAAATGCTTCTGAGCATCACGAGCAGCATGACCAGTGGAATCCTGGTCGGCCTCAGAGTAGTCCAATTCAATAGCAGCAAAAATAGGGTTCTCAAAGCCACAGTCAACACCGCAAATTGAATAAACTAAAGTGTGCGATTTATGAGCTTCTAAAGGGGAAGAAATGGTTAACCTAGCAGCAGTGTCCCTATTCAAAACATAAACAAGTTTCTGCTTCTCGCAGGCGCCAATCATAACGGCCCTACCCTTTGGATCGATGGCGAGGTACTGACCTGGGACAATTCGGCGGCAACCAGATTTTCCAAAGGTTTCTTGGTGAACTTTGTCGAATACGTTTTTCTCTTTGTTATATTCGAGGATTACGATGCGGCCGGAGTCGGAGCCAACGACGATGTAGTCCTTCTGAGCGCCCATGAGGCGGAACTGAGCGAGAGAGCGAATGGCGCCGAAGATTTCGACGGAGAGGATGGTTTGGATCCGGCCATTGTCGTCGGGACGGAGGAGATCAAGGACCTTGCCTCGGGCGACGACGATTTCCTGGCTCTTGCCGCCGGAGAAGTTGCCGTTGATGGCACAGATGATGCCGGTGGGACGCTGGAGAGTGAGACTGTAGAGATACATGGTGTAGAGTGGTTAGGGTTTAATTTAGGGTTTTGGTTTCAATTGAACATTCACAGTAACAGAGTCGCTGGTGAAGAAGATGGAATAGACTCTTTACGATATCATATCAGTGTGAATAGGCAGAGCGGGACTAAAAACCCTATTTGGGGTTTGGCTACCTTTCCCCCTTCACTTCCATTCTATACACTATTATTAAATATTAAATTAAATATATAATCAAATCACTTTTTAAACAAAGGAAATATAAATGTTTTATTATTTCTTCAGCTCCCCTCGATAACAATTGTTATTATTTTATTTTATTTTTATTCTTATACTCTACTGTGATGAAATACAAAATCCGTTTATCATCCTTAATGTTTTTAGTCTAGGTCACAAACATTTTGTAACTCTAACATTAATCTCATCCAAGTAGCACTTCCAAAAAATATCATTATTGTATGGGATGGATATTTGTAGGGATGGAAAAATGAAACTGTATATATTGTACTGTATTGTTAAAAACTGTATTAAACTAAAAATTAATTTGTTTAAACTGAATTAACTGTAAAATAGTTCAGACAAACTAAACTGTTTTTTGTTTTATCAAGTGAACTATACTGTTTTATCAAATTGAATTGCATTGTACTATACTAGATTGTACTAAACTACAATATAAGCTGAACTGAATTAGTAACTGGATTGTAAATTATATTAAACTATAATATATATAAACTGAACTAAACTACTGACCGAAAATTTTAACTACTATACTATCTTTACTTTTTTTAAAGCAAAAATACTCTTATTAGAAAAAAAAATCACTTAACTATATAAATTAATTAGTTTATGTTATAAAAGAAATTTCAATTTCAATTTAAATATGTTATAAAGGAAAATATCTTGTATTGTTATTGTTGATTGAATCTTCAACAATTGTTAATATCTTTGTCTTGTTAATCTAAATTTTCTTTTATAATAGATTTAAAATTTATAATATTCAGACAACTTGTTTAAATTTTCTTTTATGTTATAAAAGAAAAAAAAAAACCACTTGAGTATATAAATGGTTAATACCTGAAACTTTTATCTAATTCCAATTATATTTTTGCAAATCATTCTGATTAATACCTGAGATTTTTATCTAATTCCAATTATATTTCTGCAAATCATTCTAATTCAGAATTACCATTTCAGTTTCTCGAAATTCCTTTCTTATCCAATTTATAAAAAAAAATAAAAAATCAAGGTATGTATAAGCTTTATTTTGAGACCATTTTTCTTACATTTCATTTAAAATTATTGCTCTATATAAGTTCACTTTGTTATATAATATTTTCGCTTCACCCAAATTAAAACTCTTCAACAATACTAATGCAGATAAAAAAAAAAAAAAGTTAGAATTTGTATTTTCTTTCTATTAAATAAAATCCTACATCCAATTTCATTGATAAACAAAAAAAAAATCTATAATACTCCCAAAATGTTAAAGACAACTTTTTTTTTTATTGGTTATGATGTTCAATTGTTCAACTATCATACATTTGCTCAACAATTAAAAAAAATCAGACAATACAATTAACTGCAGTTTAATGAACCGAAAATTTATTAAGTTCAGTTTTTAAAAACTGAACCATAAAACAGTATATTTAAGTTATAGTAAAAATGGTTCACTTCTTTTTAATATAATATAGTACAATTAACTATAGTAGGTATTTTTTGCCCAGCTCCAGATATTTGTCAGACCAATGAACTAGACAAAAAAACAACTAATAACTCTTAACTGGTTAAGATAGTCGAGGTAATTACAATTGATTGTCAATTAATAAAAATATCAATATAGATCAGATGGATAAACTCATTTTGATGTTTATAAATATATGTTTGACAATAAGGTAAATAATTATGAATACTCGTTTTATTAAATATTATCACACAAAAGTCACTGACTTGATCGTCAGTACCTTTTGCAGGTATCCTCCCACACCATTTGGACAAAACAGAAAGGAAACGAATAATGTAATTTGGATAATAAAAGACGATTAAGAAGTTTGTCCGAACAAAATAACTTTAAATACTTTGAGTAAAAATTCTAAGTCTTAACCCGAAACATTTATATTTAATATATAATAAATATATTAAGTATGAGATTATTACAATCCATATATTGAAAGTAATTTAATAATTAGTAAGACTATATCAACATATTTATCAAATGCCGAAAATACAACTACAAATTTATTTTCTTCTAGTGTTTATAAGAAAAAAATTAATATAGATTTTATGATATTAATAATTTTTTTAATTAATATTTAGACTAAGATGCATATTATGGTATTATTGTGTAATGCATCTTGTTGAATATTAAATTTTAGACTTATGGATAAATAATATATAATGATTTTTTTTTAAATTGGTATATATATAATATTTTTATTAAAATTTAATTTAGTTTCTTGAGTTTTGTTAGTTCAATTTTAATATTTTTTTTAATAATGTTTTAATTTTTGTATTTGATTTTTATATTTATTACTTTGTTCAATTTAATTTTAATTTTTTAAAAATATTAATATTTTTTCTATTTTTAATTTAAAATCAAATCTAATTTTATATAAATATTATATTGATATTTTTATAAATATTTTTAATTTAGAATTAAAGTTAGTTTAAAATTATAATGAATTAAACATATATAGTTTAATGTTAAAATTGATTTAAAATTAGAATGAAAATTTAAAAAATAGGGACTTATACCATAAGTTTAAAATTTTAAATTAAAAGTTCCATAAATTATTTAATAATTTATATGACTTTTAGATTAAAAATAAATTAAATAGTTTACTAAAAATATCAATATAACACTCTGCTCATGGTAAATAAGATGTAAAACATAGTATAGGTTTACTTGGGGATCATGCAACACTAAACACAGAAATTGCTATCATCCGTGGGACTGATAAGTGAAAAAATGCACCACGTGCTATACTTTTGACCCTTCTCAAAGAACACACTACAAAAAGTCGACACCATTTCTACCTCACTATTGTGGTGGTAGATTACGTGTGATAGATTGGTGTGTGAAATTCAGTATGATGGTTAAAATGCTACAGAAGATTCTATTCGGTTTTTACTACTACAAGACTAGATAATTATAGGGGAACCTTTTTAGTAGGTCTAACATCTATTGCTTACATGAATATATTCATGTTCTCATTAATTTTTATCAAGGTTCTTTGATCTGTACAAGTTCAATGTTCTCGGATGATTCTTCTTAACAAAATTTAAGCTCATGAAACAACCAAGGAAAAATAAGTTAAAACTCAGTCACATTTGAAGAACCAAGTAAAACTGAATGTAAAAATGGAACATTCTTCACAATATATATCTGGACGGTCTAAGTGGTATATCGGCATACTCATAGCTTCAACGTGCATCAATGGGCAACGGAGAGATACATACTTCAAAGCAGTGTATGCAGTTTCTTCGTATCATATTAAACATGCCTTGAATCCTTTTTCCAATTCCTTACCATCCAAGTTTTTCCCAATGAATACAATTTTGTTTATCCTTGGTTCATCCGCACCCCACAACCTCTCAGGTGATCCTTGAAATATGTCATGAACTCCCTGTAAAAAAAAAATTGCTTAATTCCACGAAACGGAACATAAATGATAATTGTCAGAGCCGATGGGCAATAACAAACAACAATTAGCCCAGTGGAAAAAATTTAAGGAATTCATTTAAGATCCCTTCACGGTAAAGGAATTTAAGCTTGCCTGAAAGACAAATCTCTCGTTCATTCCTTCAACAGATAGAAGACCCTTCATCCTATAAATGTCTTCACTCCGATCCAGTAACAAGTTACCAAGCCACATGTTAGCCTGAAAAAGATAGCCGTTTAATAGGCAAATGCCAACACTGACTTTTTACATGTACATAAAAGAATGAAAGGCATTCCACAGCCATCCAAATGGAAAATAGAATTTGACACACTTAGCATTAAGTATACGTCATTCTAACCTTCTCAAGGTCTAAGCTCCCTTCACAAACTATGCTGACGGATGACACACCAGGATCGTGAGTATGATCATGAGAGTGGTGATCATGGTGTTCTGTACACAACAAATTGGATATTATTTCCAACAAAGTTAAAATGACATATTCCACAAGCATGTCCTTATGAATGATGAATTAAGAAGCTACTTATTAGGAATTGATCCCTTTCCAAATGCCAAATCTATAGGGAATAATAATTTAAATGTACAGGTTTCCATGTAAAATGTGTAAACAAGTAAATCTAAACTTGTAAGACTCATAAGACCACCAGTACGTTGCGAGTAGAGCTACAAACAAGAATAAAATGACATGTACACGACTGACTCAAGAAAAAAATAAAAGGTACCATGCTTGTGGTCATGGTGATGATCATGGTCATGGTGCTCATGCCCATGGTCGTGGTGCTCGTGCTCGTGGTCATGGCTATGGTCATGATCTTCTTTTGCACCTTCATCATTAATGGAATTCTCAATCCTTGTATAAGATCAAGAAAAAACAAATTATATATCTAGATTTAGAAAGATACAATAATATTAAAGCAGAACATTTGAAATATCCATGTAAGATTATGGATCACATTGCAACAGAGCAAGAAATATGACAATGACACAGGAAAATGAGTACTGCTATGAGCATTGTCGCCGGTGAGGATAATAATTAACATGAATAGTTCTCAGAGTTATATATAATTAGGGACTAGGAATAGTAAACCGACAAAAACAGTTTCAGTATAAGACTAGGATATTATATTTGTTTGAATATGAGAGTGCATAGTGACGAAGGAATCATATGATTAACAAGAAACTCCTTGTGCAGAGAACTAGTGAGCAAAATTTAGATTGCCATTTTCTTAAACAATTCAACATATAATTGTTTATATATGAGAGTGCATAGTCACGAAGGAACCATATGATTAACAAAAAACTTCTTGTGCAGAGAACTAGTGAGCCCATATTTAGATTGCCATTTTCTTGAACAATTCAAATACATTGAATCAGAAACAAGAACAAAAAGCTACCTCTCCAAATCAAAGCCCCCAATGCCAAGAACATAATCCAAGTTAACTTTTCCATATTCTGTCCGCTTTAAGTTGGCCAAGCTGTTTATTTTCTGAATTAATGACAAAGCCATGTTCATTTGGGGCTCAAAATAATGAAATAAAATTCAAATTCAAGCTAAAACTGAACTCATAGATACAATAGGAGGAGATAGACACCAACCCTTATCCGCTGGACCAAAGAAGCAATATCTGGTTCACCAACTAGGTCAGTCTGGTGCAATATAAACAAGAATGTCATTAGCGTACAATATCAGGCATAAAGATAATATACATCACATTCCATAACCTGGAATGTAGAATTTTATTAATAACTTCACATTGAATGTAAGGTTGCCCATGCTACAATAAAAATAATCTACCCTTTAGCAGGTTGGCTAGTTGCCAAATCAAAACCGATATGCCTTAAATAATCTAAATGTTTCATTTCTGCAAAACTAAAGCCACTCCACAACAAAAATAAATTAGCCAATACCTTATTTACGATAATACGATCCGCATATGCAATTTGTTCCACAGCCTCATTGACCACACCTTTTGGCTTAACCTCGTCAAGATGAAAACCAGCATGCTTTGCATCAACTAGAGTAACAACGCCATCCAATTTGACTTCATTAAAAATATTTTCCTCCGCATAAAAGGTCTGGATTATTGGCGCTGGATTCGCCAAACCTGTCGAAGTGCAGAGCACAAACAACAAAACAAGACACTGAGTACAATCATACACTCTCGCAATAACTAATAATAAGTCCATGACATCTTCAGAATAGGCTCTACCAGCTCAAAACCTCAATTCTACACAGTCATAGTACGAAAAGAATTACATACACATGCAAAAACAGAAGTTATTCGTTACCTGTAGTCTCAATAACAATATGGTCAAACTTTCCTTTCTTCTTAGCAACTAATTCAGAAATCATTCGGACAAGATCACCCCTCACAGTACAGCAAAGACAGCCATTGTTCAGCATCATAATATCTTCAGCACCAGCAGCTTTTGCCGCGACCAAAGAGCCATCTATATCAATTTCACCAAACTACAAATAATGCAGAGAGTAAGTTCCTTCTACTAACCAACACATTAACCGAAACAATCTGCACTCAGAGTCACGTAACCATAAAAATTGAACAAACTCCGCAACACGAATACCTCATTCTCAATAACCGCAATGCGCTTTCCATGCTCCGCTGTCAGAATATGGTTCAGCAGTGTCGTCTGTTCGGTTAAAGAAGTTAAGTATTCAGATTCAGCTGTGATTTTACTGAGCAGGAAAGTGAGGGAAACAGGATGGATACCTTGCCGGAACCGAGGAAGCCGGTGATGATGGTTGCCGGAATGCGATTGTCAGGGGGAATTACGGTGGAAACGTCGGAGTCCTCGGAATGAGGCGGCGCAGCGGTGGTGGCGGCGACGGTGAAGCGGCGAGCGGGTCTGAGAGGGAATGGTGCGGAGAGAGAGCAGGTTAGAGATTGGGAACGAGTGGTTGTTCTGCGTAGAAGAGGGAGGAGAGTGGTTTGAAGTGAGAGCGTGAAAGGTTTGGGATTGCGGTAAGCGAGGCTGAAGAAGCTGGATGCTACCTCCGTGAAAGTTAAAGAAGACATGGTGAAGAAGACGAAGATGAAGATGAAGATTAAGAGTGACGAAGGAGAAACAAGAACAGACACAGGGTTTAGATCTTTATGGGATTCTCAATTGCGTATTGGGCCTTAGTAAACCCAAAATACAATAATCGAAGTATTTCTTTCTGCACCTTCATAATTTCAATCTTCATTTGTATAAATGATTGTATTCTAAGATGTATACTCTATACTAATTTTTTTTACATTCTGCAATATACCTTTCTTAATAAAATGTAAAAAATATGTTTTAGATTATATATTTTAAATTATAAAAAATAATATTTTGAATTATATATTTCAAAATAAAAAATATATATATTTAAATTATATAATAAAATTTACATATTACATAATCTAAATTACAAAATTTCACAGTGACCAAAATGGTGAGTTTATTTGCCAAGTCAAGGTTATGTTGAACTTGACAATATCAGTGGTCGTAAATATGCTCTAATGTATTAGGATTGAAATTGCATTTCTTGCTTTTTAAATGATTCAAGCTCAGAAGGAAAAGATCAAAAGTGTTCTGGTATGGGGTTGAGTCATTCAAGTTTTATACAATTTTTTCTAAGTTTCGTTCGGTTGTCGCTTCCAGTCTCTTGTTTTCTGTCCCTAAATATATTTGTTATAGATTTTCTGATGCCAAAGTCAGAACTGTTGTTCGATAATCTAGATGCTATAATAAATGCACACCTAATAAAAGTGATTATCTTTTACCAATCTTAGACTCAATCATAACTTAATCACCCTTAATCAATATTTTATCTTAATCATGACTAAAAGTTTACTTTGCTGGTCATGGTTAGTTGATCTTACCAATTGGCCTTAATAATGTTAGTTTGCCTCTCGATTTCCCGATACGAAAATATTTTTTGTATGGTCAACGAGGATGATTTTTGTCATAATTGGGATAATAAATGTTTTCAAATAACGAAAATTGGATATTGAATCATTGTTCAAACGTTTATTCTAGTTCTTTATTTTAAAAAAATGAAAGCTAGTCATTCTTCTAGTAAGTTTTTTAGTCATTCCTACTTCTTGTTGCATTGCAAAATTTATGACAGAATTATCTTAATAGTAAATAAAAACTTTTGTTAAAGAATGTACTTGAGTGTGTTGTACAACCAATTAAAATATTTATATTGTTACACGATTTGTGTTACTTTTTTTATCCATTATATTGATTTGATATTTTTTAATTAAAGTTTAATCTTTCATTAATGTGATTATTATTTTAATTAAAATATTTTTGTGTATAAATAATTATGAGATTACATGATTAATTTATTATCTTACTTAAAAAAATTGATATATTAATAAATACGAAGTTATATAATTTTTATTATTCCCATTAAAAACTTATTATAAAATAAAGTCAACCCATATTATCATTTATAACTATTAAAGCTTTAGTTTTCTATTTATATCTTGATATAATGTTAAAACAAGTAAAAAAATTATCACCACATGAGATAATGGTCATATCATTCAAATTAATAAAAATTGGTGTCAAGTGATTAATTTAAATTAATGATTTTTTTAACTTAATAAGCCAGCAAGTTCTAATAAAAGCACAATTAAAAATATTTAAATTATAAAAGACTAGAAATTTAATTAAGTTAATCAAATAAAAATGTTAAATGAAATTCACATGTATTCCTATTAAATGCTTTTTTTTTCTTCTTTTCTCTATATTTGTTTATGATGTTTTTTTTTTAGAAACTACTCTGTTTTTTTTTTCGATATATACATGGAAATACATATGCTAGATGTGTATTTATTTATTAAAATAATTATTTTGTTTTAAAAAATAATTAAATTCAAACTAAAAGACAGTTAAAAAAATCAATAAGATACTTATTTTAGTTTAAAAGTAATATTAATAATAAAAAATAGTTGCTTTTATACAATTAATTTACATTATATAATTGCTTGTTTTTCTCATTTATAATTTTTTTTTGAGTTATCTGAATAAATAATTTTATGAAACACTATTTATATTTCATATTTTAGGTCATCGATTACTGTTATTAAGAAATTATTCATCAACTTGATATTTTATATTTCGTAATACGTAAAAATAACTAAACAACATCTCTTAACAAAATAATCATCACATAATCAATTTAAAAATATACAGATTCTGTACTTAATAATTAAGATATAACTGAAAATATTAAAATTAAAAAATCAGTTGAAACTTATTTAAGTTTATTAAATGAAAACATTAAATAAAATTTATACATCTAAACAAGTGTTAAATAAACAACATGTAAATATAATCAGATGAACAAAAAAAAGTGCATGAAATAATGCAACATGAGAGAGCCCCACACACATGTATATATATATAGAGAGAGACCGAAGAATAATGGTAAGTGAGCAGCATAGAAAATTTCGATCTCAATCTCAATTCATGTTTTCGTTGTGGTTATATTGTATTTATAAGATTTAAACGAGTGAAAAAAAGAATAACGTGTACACAGAACTCTCTGAATGGTTTTTATTAATAAAAGAAAGCATAACAATAATATTTAAAAAATAATTATACAGCAAACTATGATATTATCTTGTTAGCAGGAATATAGTAAAAAACATTGAAAAATAATAAAATAATACTATTTCGACAAAATAATAAATTATTATAAAAATTTGTTTTTAATTACTGTATTTATTTATGAACTTGTGTTTTAGTCTTATAATTTTAAATTGATAAATTAGTTCTCACGGATACAAATTATACTTTATATTGTATTTAAATATTAAAAAGTTAGTACATATATGTTTTGTTAAATTAAAAAAATCACTAATTAATTCCAGTATATGGATTAAATTTAATTTTTAGAAACCAAAAGCATTTTCTCGAATTAATTTATTAAAAATCCTTGTAATTTACATTACATAATTACATTGCATTTTTAGTGATATTTGACAATTTGCTTGTATAGCCTTATAACTAGTTAGACAACAACCTCTTTAATGCTTACATTTAGTTGTTAGGTGTATAAATAGGCCACGAGGTCGACCGAGAACCTATGGTTTGATAACAAGTTTAGCATGACAGAAAAAAAGTATCAATGGTTTGTTCATATGTACAATATGTATAAGTGTTAAATATATTTTTAGTTCCTATATTTTAGAACGATTTTGATTTTAGTCCATTTTTAAACTATGATACAATTTAGTCCTTCAACTTTAGAAAATTCTGATTTTAGTCTTTTTTACCAATTTTGTTTTAACTTTATTTGTTATTTTAAGCACGTTTATCAGTTAACATTGAAACAAAAATGTGCCAAACAGTATAAACAATCCAAATGCTATAATGAAACGTGTTTGAAATAACAAATAAAGTTAAAAAAAATTGGTAAAAAATACTAAAACCAGAGTTTTCTAAAGTTGAAGGACTAAATTGTATCATAGTTTAAAAATGAACTAAAACCAAAATCGCCTCAAAGTATAGGAACTAAAAACATATTTAACCCTATTTATAATTAATTTTAAACTAATAATAATAATAATAATAATAATAATAATAATAATAATAATGTATTTTTTATCAGAAGGTTGACTATACAATTTTCTTTTTATTTTGTGATTTCATTTAAAGGTGGGTTACACATATGTAATGTGTAATATTATTTTACTTATTTATATATTTTATTTTATTTTTTATTTTTACCACATGACTCGGAATTATAATAGAATAAAATTGAATGGTTTATGATTATGCGTTTGTATTTTGAATAGAATTGTCAAAACGAGTAATCTGGCCCGATCCGACCTGATCCACCGCAAGTTGGTTACTTAGTGAGTCAACTCAACCCGGTTTATTTATTAGTGAGTCAGAAAAATTCGATTCCGGTCTTACTTAGGTTGGTGAGTAAACAGATTGACTCACTGACTCACTTAATTTCACTCTCAACATGTCTACTTAATTTTGAAAATAGGAAACTTAAACAATTATTTTAAGCAAAAAAATAAAAAATATTTCTTTATAAAACTAAAATTAACTTTTAATAAAATAAAATTAGATAGATGAGTTGGTGGACCAACTCGGTCAACTACAAATTTAATCTGCATGAACCGGATTTAAATGAGTCAGATTAAAATTTTACTTGCATAAAAAAAATACAATTTTTTCAAATTCAACAGCTCGAAAACCGTGATGAACTGAATTATCCAGCCAACTATGACCCATTTTAAACTGATTTTACATATTAAATATCGCTTCTTCTTTTTCCATCATATTGAATTAAAAGGTTGAAAGAGTAGCTGGGTAGTTCTCTCGTATTTAATAAAATTAAATAAGCAAGACCCAATAGAAAATTTATGAGGGTTTCTGACAAAAGTAATAATTAAACTGGTCCCATAAATTTTACATATTCTAATAGAGGTGTAATTACACAATAATACTTGTGGAAATTTACATGACTAAGTGTTACTGCGAGCATATAAAATTCAATTGTTAGACATTAAATAAAATATTCATATATATTATTTATTTTTTAAAATAAAAATAAAAAATAGAAAACCAATGGAATATAACAATACTTAGTTGTTATTTAAGGTGAAATAAATGATCATCAAGGGTTTATCTTATTAATAATTTTCTAATTTTTATGAGGACTCTTAAGATTATCAAACATCTCTTTTGTGGTGTCTATCTTTATGTACTTGTCTATCTATTTACAGTTCTGTAAGTCAATTTTTATTTTTCAATTCTATGGTTCTATAACTCATCATCATTGATAATATCATTCTCTAATTTTTTATTTATTTGTATATGTTAATATAATTTAACCGATAGCATGACTCGCATGCTTTAATTTGATCGATAATTCATTCAGACTAAGAATAATTTTCATCAATATATGTTGTGTACATAAACTCTCTCTCTCTATATATAGATATATCACTTTTATTTTTAGTTCTTTTAAATTAAAGAAATTATAAATGATGTATTCTATGTTCAATTAAAAAAACTCAATGAAATATTTATTGTGCCATTTTTAGAAAAAATAATATATTTCCTTTTTAAAAAAATTGTATATAAATGAATATTACATTTTGCTTACAATAAGTAAAAAATTGTATAAAAAATAAAATAAAATTACAATCTATATATTTAAACAATACAGAAGTGTGATAATACCGGTTGCTAATTATACCTAAACTAAATATCAATGTTTAAATAATGTTCTTTAACCTCAAATTTCTGTCAGATTTAAATTTAAAATTACATGTAATTAATTATGTACCACTTAATAATTTTGAAGAAAAATTCATTAATATTACCATTTATATGTTAAAAGAAATGTTGTTATTTTAGTTCGATCCAATTTATCCCAAATTATTCATTTATTAAGTTAATTTAACATAACTTTTTATTAATTAAACAAGATAATTCAAATTTGATTCAACCTATTATAGATTGGTAGATTAAATAGATTGGTTCACTAATTTATTTAATTATAATTTTTTTTTCAATTAAAATAAATTAATATTTTTTAATTTAAATCTAAATACATTTCAATTCTAAACGATGTTACTTCGAGAGAGAATTAAAAAAAACACAATATAATTTAAAATTATCTTAAACTATAAATAAAAAATAAACACAAAAAACAAAATAAATAATTATTTGATTTTTTTTTTTACTTATTATTTATAAAATTAGAGTCTTTGATAAATAAATCTACAGTGTTTTGATTTCTTGAAGTATTTCTTATTTTTTTCAATTATAATAAAATAAAAATATATTGATTAATAATATTAAAACATAAGTAATAAATTCCTATTCATTAGTAAAAAAACTAAATATTAACTTATTAAAATTATATATATATTTTTTTTCAACTCAACCGGAAAAAAATGTGATGGATCGTATTGATGAATGATTAATCTAAATTGTAGGCTAAATCTCATTACTTTAAAAAAAAATATTACCACCAAACCTTCGATTCATTTTGGTTTCGATTTATTAAGTAAAACATTGTCATTTTCTACCTCTTTCGTTCTTCCTTTCTTCAATACACTAATAGATACAAATGGTCATAATCAATGAATCATATTAAGAAAATTTTGATTTTATTTATATTTATTATAATTATTTATTTGTTAGATTTTGATTCTTTATGTTTTATTTTTATTTATAAAATTGTCCAGTAAAATTTTGCAATTGTTCAATAGTATTATATGTATACAAAGAAAAGTAAATAAAAGTTATTTTATTATGTTTTATTCTTATTTTCACCTTGTCCACAACGTCCATGAGATTAATACTTTCCATAAAGTGAAATGCAATTATTATAAGTACTGAAATCTTGATGCAGATGTGAGGAATCTAACGAATCTGACCAAATTTTATGACCACATTCATCTTTTTCTTTTGTTGTTGGGAATGAGATTCTCACTGTCAAAAACATCAAGACAAATTCATGGTTAACCAGAGAGAGGTTTGCACAAGGAAAAATTAGAAAGTAAGAATTTTTCCCAGAATATAAACCAACATAAACAATCTCCTACCGTAATTAATGTTGTCTTGATTTATATTTTATTAAAATAATACCAAGAATTATTTGATTTCTTTTATATATTATTTCACCCACATATTTTATAATACTTAAACAATCACCTGCTTAGCAAAATAAATACATAATCAGTATATAATAATAGGTAATATTATATTATTCAAATAAATATAAATACATCCGATTAAAATACTTTTGCAAATTTTGTCTAATGTTTGATGTTTTATAAAACTCACGCATTTATATTTTTATTTGAACTTCAATCGTATATAACTTCAAAAATCACAAATGGAAAAACTTTAAATTTTAAATTTTGGATCTTAGAAATGCTATTTCTGCATATGTCATTTAATTATTTAATATTTATATATATAAAAAAAAAAATTATAGGAGTTGTATGATAAAGGTACTAAGTGAAGCAGATCGTGAACCGAGTAGGATTCCCCTGGTTTCTGGTTTCTTCTTTTTTCCTCTGTTTCTCTTACATTTGATCGTCCATCGGAAATGGCTCTTGAGGTTGCTGTCAAGGCTGCTGCTGGTGCTCCAGATGTTCTTGGAGACTGTATTTCCTTCCTTTCTCTCTTCTTCTTTAACAAACACCTATCTTTGAGTTTTGATCATTTTGTTTAGTATTATAATTTTTTGCGTTTGATTTTGATTTTAGGTCCATTTTGCCAAAGGGTCCTTTTAACTTTAGAGGAGAAGAAGATTCCCTACAAGCTCCACCTAATTGATCTCAGTAACAAACCCGAATGGTATTGTTGAACTTTAATGTGTCATTGTGTTTTTTTCTTCAATGAAATATAAATTTTTTTATTTTCTTATTGGTAGGTTTTTGGGTGTGAATCCTGAAGGAAAGGTGCCAGTGGCTCTTTTTGATGGAAAATGGGTGCCTGATTCTGATGTAATTGTGGGGATTCTCCAAGAAAAGTACCCAGAAATCTCTCTCGTTACTCCTCCTGAATATGCCACCGTGTATGGCTGCTCCATCACCCTTTTCTTTTTGTCTGGGAATATTTTTATCGTGTTGACTTTAGAGCGTATGTTTTAACAGTAGAACTGATTTTGATAATTAAACCCGTCCGAGATTTTATTCTTACTGTGAAAATGTTCTCACTGTTGTTGTGTTCACTTTGGAAAATGTTTTTTAAGAGTAATGGCTTGCCATGGTTTCTTTCTCGTTCTTCTTGGTGATGAGCGAGGGAACTATGATCTGTGCTTATGATCTGTTCTAATTTTTGTAGATGTTTTTTTACTTTAGACTCGTTCTTAAGTACTGAATTTGAGTGTGCACGATGTGTTTGTTTGTTTGCTGTTGTAGGGGATCAAAGATATTTGGGTCTTTTGTGAGTTTTCTTAAGAGCAAGGATCCGAATGATGGAACAGAGCAAGCGTTGCTGGCTGAATTGAGTGCTCTGGATGAACATCTTAAGGCCCATGTATATATGTGAATTTTATATGATACACTATTCTTTTTTTTGTTTATTTGTTATCTTTTTGTAGTGGTTACACTGCCAATGCTAACATGGTGGAGGTATGATCAGGGTCCATATGTTGCTGGGGAGAAAGTCACTGCTGTTGACCTGAGTTTGGCACCAAAACTGTACCATCTCGTGGTCGTACTTGGCCACTTCAAGAAATGGAGTGTTCCAGAAAGTTTGTCACATGTCCACATCTACACTAAGGTTTGGAGTTGTTTTCTGCAGTGTATTTACTTTGGTGGAACTATTTATTTAGCTGTGTCTTTTATATACACATTGAACAGTGACTGATCGATATTTGGTGATGAAAATTTTTTGGTCAAACTTATCATGCCAGTTTGCTTAAAATTTCTTCAAAATGACTGAAGTATCAATTATTTCATATACACTACTTTTAGTCTCACTAAAGTGTTTGAAAAGGGAAAAACTAAAGCAAATAAGTAAACACAATTGGAAATGACTAGTCTTTTGTTTGAGAAAAAAAAATCACTTGTATACTTTCCAACATGCCTAATCCTGATTGTGCATAGTAATTTTACGTAGAAAGTGTTTTCATGGACATAAGTACCGTGCTACGGCCAAGGTGCACAAAAATCTGTATATCTATTTGTGAATTGACCCTGCATTGAGTAATCCCTACTTTTCTCCTCTAATTATATTTTGAAAACCAATTTGGTCCTTAAAAGATTAGTACAAAAGTTTATAGATTAGTTTGATGTCACCAATCTTTCAAGAGAAAAAAAATCATATGCAAAAAAGCTAACAAAACAAATTGAGGGTCTGCTTGTGAACGGCCATGAAAGATTTGGTGTCCAATGATTAATTCAAACGCCTCTTGATGTTTTCATCTGTATCTAAAATTTGAAGAGCGTCTTTTTCTAATTCATATATTGCTACAGTGCCCCTTTCTCCTTTAAATGGGCCACAATATGAAACATGCTATAAAGTGAAAATGAATGTTATATGCTTTGAGCTTGAAAAGCATAACCTATAAAGTTTATCAAGCCTCAGTAATTCACCTGATTTACTTGGTCAGTCAGCGAGTTAAAAGCCTTTCTTACATGATAAAATGTTGTTAATGTGTGGTTAACCCAGATCAACTAATTTCCTGAATGTTATGATTTTTATCATTTGAATGTGGTCTGGCTAATTTTGAGAATTATGATGTCTTTCATTTTCTTGTAAACAGAGAAAATTGCTTTTACTGTTTCATTTTCATGGAGTTTTTCTAACCTTGCTTCTAGTACCGGTTGTTGACAATTAGAGTGCTGCTTTATTTTTCTGTCATGTTCTCTCATTATTGCCTTGTATTTAAGATTAATATATCTGTTGTTCTTAGGTGATGATTGGCATAGCTATATGTATATTGTCATCAACATTCATCACATCAATATCTCTGCTGCTTTTACTTTAGGTGCAATAGTTCATGAAATGAAGCTCAAATATCACAGACAGTCATAGTGATAATTAACTAGTTTGATGTTGACAATGTGTTAAATAGTAAATTAGATTGATTATTGAACTAGTGAAGGCATCAGCTCAGGATTCATCGGTCCAACCATGGTCAAACAGTGATAGATATATATGATAGAGACCAATATAAAACCGTAAGAAATCAGATTATATACCTAGTTAAATTGTTGTTTTAACTGGCTTTAGACCAATTTTCTACTAGTTGGCCACCTCACTATTCAGTTAGTGTTTTTCTGGTTGAATGGACCAGGAAAATATGTATTCTGGGTCCATATCCTACAACATAAATCTTTTTGATCATGATAAGAAAAAATGGATGTAATTGCGTGTTTGAATGTTATAGCTGTAAATGATTTAGCTGGTTAATGTACAATTATCTTCTATTGCAGCTGCTCTTCTCCCGTGAGTCATTTGAGAAAACCAAGCCTCCAAAGGAAGAGTTTGTTATTGCTGGATGGGCACCAAAAGTGAATGCTTGAAGTAGTTCTAAATTATGAGGAATCTGAACATCATTTGTGTACTGTTGTGACTGAAACTAGTAAGAATAGGATGTTCAACTCATCAAGTTTAAGAATGTGTTGTTCACCTATTAAATAATGATATTAATAAATATGTAGTTTGCTGGTGTGCACATTTTGAATTTCAAAGTTATATACACTTTATTTCTTCATCAATTGATTATTAAATCACTAGGTGTGATGTTATGATTAATGAGATGCCCTTCTGTTTATAGGAGACTGTGTATTATATTTTTAATTGCATATTTTGCTCTAGCTTTCAATTTCTTGAATTTTGTTATTGAGCCTTTAATTTTATAAATTTTATCATTTAAAACTTCTTCCAATTAATTTTTTAAAAGTAATTTTTTCTATCCGGTGATTATAAAATAATGAATATATTTTGTGGTCTATAGATAGCTCATTAATAAATATATTATCTTCTAACAAACTTATATCTTGAAAAAACGGGAAATAATGACTTAAAAACTCACATAGCATATAAACAAAATATATTTTAGAAAAACTATTTTAGTTTTATAAATTTATGTTATTGAATTCTATTTTATCTTTTTTTACCTAAACTTAAGCCTTTCAAATACTATTCCTGATTGTTTTTAAGAATATTAAACTACTCATTTACAGATGAAAAAGCTTGGGTATTAGAAATTGAATGAATTAAATAATTATAAGAAATGAGAACAAAAAGTCTTACACAATAATTTTAAATTCACATCTCATATTCAGTCATCACATTCATAATAAACACATGTTCATCCCCACAAGACAACTTAATTGACTATAATAAACATTGACAACTTTTGAAATACACACATGTTCACCACTTATAACTAATGATTATATTAATTTTTTTAATTTACCAAAAATTGATATAAAATAACAAATATAAATGTACAAGTTTCTATAAAAAAGTATAAAACATGCAAAAAAAGACTGTAAATTAGTTTTTCATTAGAATCCAGTTGTAGTTAAATTGCATGTTTTCCTTCCCGAGTTGCACAAATTCTCGCAAATTCTTTTACTATATATTTTTCATATTTGTAGTTTTTCATATATTTTTCATATTATTCTTCATATTATTCGATCATTCATACCATACATAATTAGAGAGATAATCAATTATACAATAAAAAGCATATAATAAATGAAACAAATGAAAATATTAAATTAATATAATTGAAAAAATTTGAGAAATTATTAAGTGATGATGCCTACAATAGATTGGACTGTAAGTTAAAAATATTTCATTATGATATTTAATTATTAGTTAATCTCAACATAATTTCACACAATATACAACATTGGATAGACTCTTTTCATCAAAAGAAAAAACACTCATTGAATAAGATATGGCCAGACCCTACCCGACCCGAATTAAATAAATAGATAAATTAAAATTCGGGTCTTTGGCTTTTGATTCAGACGGTCTCAGCCGGTCTCAGACTTTGGCTTCAACTCGTTCTTCTGTTCTCAGCATCGCCAATTTGATTTGTTAATTCCTGGTGTGTGTTTTTCTTTTAATCTGTTTGACCTTTTAATAGCTAATTCAATCCCTAATCATCACTGTTTAAACGTGCTAAAGTATATATTTTCTTAATAAACATGTTGATTAGAAGAGGGTTAGGCTAAGTCAATTTATAACCTTGTGTATTGATATTATGTAAGATTATGAATTAATTTGCAACAATGAATTTCTTCTACTGGTTTTTTTATGGTGCTGCAATTCTATATAATGGAAGTCTCTGACCCCTTACTGTCTTTCTGTTAGGGTTTAGGACAGGGCAAGCTAAGGCTTAATATCAAAGACAGAGTATCTTTACTCTTCGCGTATTACAATGGCTGATGAGGATTATGATGACATGGACATGGGGTTCTCTCTTTCTCCCTACTACTAACACAATTTATTTAGGCTTTTTTCCCAATTCAATGTCTTGAGAATCCTTAGTGCAAACTTCCAATAGAGTTTTAAGTGCTTTTTTTTATTAAGATTAGAACTATTTGTTTTGTCATCTTTTTTTCTCCATTAAGAGATTTCTCATGGAATAAAGAATGGCGATGCAGGTACGAGGATGAGCCCCTGGAGCCTGAGATTGAGGTAGTAATTCTGTGGGTCTTGTTAGTTTTCTTTTTGTTTGTACAAATACATGTTACAGATCTTGTGAAACTCCATTATGAGAGTTAATAGAGTTAATATGTTTAGTGCTTGGTTGATTGATGAGCAGGAAGGTGCAGAGGAGGATGTTGATAACAACAAAAATGATGATGTGGCTGGAGACGCAATTGATACTGAGGACAAGGAAGAGGAACAACCAGTAGAGCGACCTCGGAAGACTTCTAAATATATGACCAAGTATGAGCGGGCCAGGATTTTGGGTACTCGTGCAGTTCAAATCAGGTTTTCTTTGGAACTTACTGTGTGATTTTAAGATTCTGTCTATTCATTGTTTGTAACATTTTGATTTTCTTGTTGTTCAGTATGAATGCACCTGTCATGGTTGAGTTGGAGGGCGAGACTGATCCGCTTGAGGTCTTAACCTTATATATATTACTCTGCAATTTCATATTGTGTTTCATGTGACTGCATTTTGAGCACCTTAAATATTCTAGTATCCAATTTCTAAGTATGTTGATATGCCTCAGCACACATGTACACTATGGAAGTTGGGTTTTTATGGTTTGAAATTAGGTTTGTAAATCTGCAATTGCAAAAAGCATCTAAATTCATGGATAAAGTAAGGATGCCTGACCATCCTGCCAGGCCGAAGGTGGAGTGTGCTGGCCCAGCTCAGTCTGAAATGAAATTCCCATGGATTGTGTATCTCATGGCTAATGTGTAATTTATATAATTTTTTAAAAGAAGTAATAAATGATAAAATCAGGTTGAATAGGTCCCGGAGCTATTTAGGCCAGATTGGCCTGGTCTGTTTGGTTTGTTGGAATGAGCCAAATTGGACCATTTTTTGTAGGTTACAATATTTTTAGCCTGGTCTAACCCAACATGAAGGCTGAATCAATGGTAATCATTCTAATAGGCTGCACTTTCTTTTTCTGCCTTCCTTGATTTCCTTTTAATCAATAAAGATTTGTCAAGACGGAAAAATAAGTTTACATCAAAAATCAGTTCCTCGTAAAAGTTGGAGGGACAATTTTCTTTTTGATATAATCTTTTTATCAACTTTTAGATTATATTCCCCATCAGACCTTGCCTTCCTTTCCCTTTTTCTCTCTTAACAAAGGGTTTTGGGCTTCGGATATAACCTAAAATGGTTTATATATTTCAGTTTGACAAGGATGTAATTTTTTTTTCAATATTAATATTCCCACAATGTCAGATGAACATCTTTTTGTTTAGTTGTCATCATTATTAACTCAATTGATAAATTCTACAAACTATGAACTGCTCTTGTCTTCCTATATTGAATCTGGTTAAATGTTTATATAGGATTTAAATAATCTGCTTATGATGAATACTGTGACTTGTATTATCAGAATAATGATTGTTATTGTTTTATGTTATTTCATTATCAAGTTCTTTTGTTTCCTGAAGAATGCACCATGTACAACATTCTAGAAATAAGTTGATTGATTATATAGTTTAAGATTTTTGTATGCTGAAAACAACTAAGTCCAGTATTACCTGTATGTTATGGCTTGTCAAATGAGCTTGTTCACTTTATTCAGTGTGACATGGTGAACCTTTTCCAATGCCAATTATCCTAGTTGTTTTATTTCTTATTTAATCTGTAATTTTGATTATTTGTTAAAGACACATTTTCGTGTTTGGGTTGAGGAATATTCTTCTGTTTGTTACCTCTGTTGTATACTCCTCTGATATCTAGTTTTTCCAACTTATCAGATTGCCATGAAGGAGCTTCGTGAGCGGAAAATACCCTTTACAATCCGGCGCTACTTGCCTGATGGAAGGTAAATACTGCCCCCTATATAATAAGTTAGCCAGCCACATTTTATTCCATTTAGGGGTAGGGGAGGTTAAGGTTGATCACATAGTTTATGCCACTGACTCTTACTATTTTTGGCGACACTCTCCAGCTATGAAGATTGGGGAGTTGATGAACTAATTGTGGAAGACTCCTGGAAGAGACAGGTGGGAGTGTGATTGATGTTTGAACTTATATTATAGGTGGGGGCAGGAGTCACAAACACTAAGATCTTTATCTCCTCAAAAATTTTATCTTTGATTTGTTTGAAGTTGATACTGATCTATGATCCCTCATCAAACTTGACTCAACCATGATAAATTATTGGCTATGCTTTCACCAAGTGTTTCATGTTGATACTTAGTCTATCCTTGGATCCCTGCCACGTGTGGTTTAATTTAATATAATTTGTGTTTCGACTTGCTTATATGCATCTCTAGGTTGAGTGTGTTTGTTACTATATGTGAAATAAGTTATTTTGAGTGTGTTTAGTACATATTCGCAGAAATCAGTTGTTTTCTGTAGCAGGAAACCAGAAGGAGTTTTGACAGTTTTTTTCTAATATAAAATTTTTGTTTTATTTTTCTAAATATAATTATGAAGAAATTTATTCAAACATGTTCTGAATAAATGTTCATTTGAATGCTTTCCCAACACATGGAAGAAACAATAGCATATTTGCATTCCATTCCCAATTTCTGTCAGAGGGAGAATATTTTTATTCAGATTTATCACTATCTATGCAGAAATATAAAAGGTCTGTACGAAATTAACATATAACAACAAAACATGAAAACTTTTTCTTTAGCCATAAGATCTCAAGTCTTCCCACCATAGCATTATCTAATGAAATGTCAGTTTTCATATGATGCAATTTTGCATGATTATGAAACATCGATAAAATGATGCAATTTTGCAAGAATTTTGCTATGAATGCTTTGACACCACAATGTTTTTCTTGTTTGAGGGGGAGGGCTAGTTCAATGTTTTAATTCCTTGGGACATTTTTTTTTTCAATCTCACTTTTTAATATATTCAGTAGAAAATGCAAAAGACTGAAAAACACGAGCATCATATCATAGGTCTCTTGATTTGGAAAAATTATTTTGGTTTCTACTATATGCAGAAAAAAAATAAAAATTAGATGCTGTTTAAAATTAAAATTTTAGTATTCAATTTATGATAATAAACAATAGTTCATTTTTAAATATTGAATAACTCAAAAAATAATATTAATATAAATGTGGACACGTTTTATTTTGATAGGGAAAGAGAGATAAAGTTAATACATACTACTATGAGACCGAAGGCACGGACTTTTTTTTTTCTCGTTTTGTTTACTAATGAAAAGGAAAATTATGAAATATATTATTTAGTATAAATTTGGTTTAAATAAAATATATGATTTCATTAATTAATATTTAATGGTGTTTTTTAATAACATTATTTTATCCGTTACATAGGAGAGGTAGAAAAAAAAGACAGGATGAAAATTTTGGAATTCTTTTCTTGGAAAAATTTAAAGTTTTACAATATTAAACAATTGAAATATTTTAATGAATACTTTAAATTTCAACTTTTTTTTTTCAAACAGCACTTTTCCTATAAATAATAGTCTAATGCGCATTTTCACACAACCCAATAACATTTTCTATGACAAAAAAAAATCTAAGTTCTTAAAAAGAAAACTACAATATTTCTTTACATAAAATCGAACATGAATGGGTTGAAATTTAAAATCGTAGACGAAAAGTAATTTGAAGATCCATGTTAGGTCAGTAAATTGTGTAAGTCTGTGAGTCTTTCAGAATTCCATAGTAGTTTATTCAATTAACAGATTTTTATTTATTGTCATTAAGTTTCTTCAACCAATAATATTTTTCTGGAACCAGTAAAGGCGAAAAAGCTTAAAAATATATATAATTAATACTATTTATTACATTTTATTTTTGCAATGTGTGTCTCTCTATACCGGCACATTTTATTAGTTTTAAGATATTATTTGTTTTGAAAACTGAAATTCTATAGTGGTTTTATTTTTAAAAATGTCTTAGAAGAAAGAATGAAAAAAAAACATTTAAATTACATTTAATTTTAACTTTTAAATAATATAAGATTATTGGATGTACTTGAAAGAAATTTAAATTTAATGTAAGTTTTGTATCTACATATCTTTTCATATAACAAACCATGCACGTACACATTTGACAAGTGGTTTTAATCTCATACATGATACATATAGATGTGATAAAAAAAATACATGCATACATATCCATCTGAGATAAAATTACATGGATGACGTGGCTTAGTAGGTATAATCGCCATAGCTAATAATACATGCATCCATGTAATAACATGTACAAGGTATCACTAGACATAGTACTACTATAGTATATCGTGTGTTCGAAGGAGTGAAGAATCCAAAACTTTAACAAAAGATAATAATACTAACATTTTAACATCATCTGTATGTCGTGATTTATTCATACTAATTGTAGAATAATTTTCGACCAATCCTAGAATGGTATATAAATAAATGTTAAAATGTTTTCAAAGCATAATTATCCTTAGCAAAACCCAATGGCACATAACATCCTTTTCAACTGTCTTTTGCATCTTTAGAGGAATCTGACTCTGAGATCATCTTCTGTATTATCTGTGTTGTCTCTTCCTCAGACACTCTTTCGTCTTTACCCTTCCACTTCATGTAATAAGGCTCAAAGAATTCCTTATTTTCCTTCTCTAGCTCATTCCACACTGATAATACATTCATCTTTTTCTTAAATATCATAATATATACATATAACATCTTCACGTGCATGCTTCTCTTTTGGTTGGTTGCTACTAACACTTATATGTGTCTCCATTCATAACCATAAATTCTTGGAAAAATTCAAAATAAAAAATTTTAGTCATCGCCTTCTTCCTTAAAAAATTATGATATTTGACAATGTGATCGATGTTCTTCTTTGTTTATTCAAAGTTATATAATTAGGGTTTTGAATTTTTAGTATACCCTATTAATATAACATGCTAGCTAGTCACTCGATCTTAGAATTTCATTTATACAAACTGTGCTTATAATAATTCTCTTAAAATATTAACTGTGTTTTGCCCGACAATGATTCAAACATGTAGCTAACGTTTTCAAGGAAGATTCCTTCGGATTTAAAGAGGAAGGAATTGAAAAGTACAAGTTCTCTAAAACAGATACGATTTTCAGAAAGAAACCTTGCCAGCTCCCCAATTTTTCATACGAAAAATCAACTTTTACTAACACTAATTCCAATAGATCAAATTCATATCCATAAACATATAGATATAGTATTGATCATGAAGTTATCGGAAATCTTGAGATTATGTGTGCATGATGTTTGGTTTAAGGTGTGTGTAGAGAGAAAATTAAGATCATACCAGTGGATGTTATAATAGGATTAATATTTGCATGTTTAGAAAGTGCTTCCATGCATTCTTCCTTGGTCATGTGAAATATCAAACACTTCTCGATCAGATGCTGCACCTATATGTAATTTGTACAAAACTCATCAACATCATCGACAACCTTAACTATAACAAAAAACTTTAACGAAAAACTGTATATATGTACCAAATGAATGTACGAAGCAGGAGAAGAAGACGAAGAAGACGAAGATGAAGAGGAAGAAGAGTCTCCCATGATAGTAGCATGAAATTGTTACTAAGAAAATTTGGTATATATATAGAGAGAGATAGAAGATGAAGCGTGTGAAGACGAAAATAGAGGGGGTGGTGGGAGCAAGAATCCCACGTGAGAGATAAATTATAACTGGCTAGGAAAGGATTAGAGGAGATTGTAAATGACTGCTTTGTCTTGTACAGTTCCTATAAGACCTTCCTCCTTCACGTGATTTGTGGGACATCCCTACAAACTAAAGACAAACCCTAAAAATCCTTTCTCATTCATTAATTATTGATACATTTAGAGAGACTCACTACCCTCAGTTGTACTACATATATATACCTTCTTTCCATCCTTATAGGAAAATCCAAAAATTGCCCATGCCTAGGGAAAGTTTTGCACGATCACAATTTTTATAGAATATTTCGAAGGATATTTATAATTATAATGATGTTTGTATTTATCTCTTACTCTTTTAATTATTAATTAAATGAGTTTAAAAAAATATATAGTAAATAAAACATTATTATAGAGACGACAATCGTTCTTAATTATTTATTTCTTTTCAAAGAAATTGCATTGATATTGACCATGATTTGAAATCTGAAATGCTAGGGCATTATTTTTATAGCACAAGATCATCACCACTAAAGTTACTATTCATCTAATGGTCCAGATAAGTGGGAGAATAGCAAGTATTTGTTTCTTACATTTTTTTTTTATGAAAAACTGATAATTTTATTACACAGACATATGCAATAAATAAAACACAATTTTATATCACAAATATGTATTATGTTTTCAAATGAAGTTTTATAGTCTCATTACTCTTCTAAAAAGAATGGAAAATGATATTTTAACACTATTTTTTGACACTATTTTGACACTGTATATGTGTCAAAATGTGATTGGACGATTTCAAATTAAAAAAGTTGAGGCAGAGTATATTTGGAAGAGAAAAACCAAAGTTTGTTTTTTTAATTTAAAATCGTCCAACCATATTTTAACACGTGTACAGTGTAAAAAAAAAGTGTTAAAATATCATTTTTCCAAAAAGAATTTCAAAAAACATAGATGGGTGCTTTGGAAAACCTAACGAAGAGGCCAAAACCTTATTCAGGAAATAGAAATTATTAGTATTACTTGTATAGTGATTTGAAAAGTCTATTAAATTCGTTTACAACATTACTAATAAACGACATTGGAGTGCTTCCAAAATTAAAAGGCACATTACATCATGATACATCAAACAAAAATGTACATCACTAATAATGATAAAAACAAAATTGTTTGGCTCTGTAAGTCGATTCTTATTTGATAACTTATAGTTTTGACATGATATATGTTTTTAATTAATTTTGAATGTAAGTGTCATTGACAACTGTGTTACTTATTCTAATATCATATTATACCGTTACATGATTTTGTTCCTTATATAAAAAGTTTTCCCCTCACTTGAAAAATTAATATAATAGACATGCAAGTTTATTTTAAAAAATTCTTACTACTACATTGACCTTCAATATACAATTAAATATTTTTATATTAGTATCTTTAATGGACAAAATGTATATTGAGTGATAGATCAATTATCACAACTCAAAGATCACATGGATTTTTGACAAAATATTTATAATTTGTAATTGATTTGCTTTTTGTGTTATAATTTAATTTATCTAAATAATTTACTGTGAGTGTAGTGTAATAAACAAATTAAAAACTATTAGTGTAACTATTACGTAATGGATGTTAACTATTTTGCAAGTTGACTGTCAAAATAATTAGGATGATGTAAGATGTTATAATTTACTATATATTTTAGTTTCAAATTTAATTAATATGTTCTAATTTTAACTTGAACTCACTTTTGCATCATTTTAATTGATTGATCATTCAACTTTGCTTTCATAAAAGTTCTAAATTTTTCCATTGCGATCAACATTATTTACTTACATTATCATCAACCATTCTTTCTTCACCTCCAACAACGTAGATTTATAAGAAGTTTCATTGATGTTATCATAGCAAATTTAATCATACTTTTAAATAACAATCAATATAACGCAATATTTATAAAATATTCTATTTCTTTAACTTTGTTATATATTTTGAATGATTGTATTAGAAAATTTAACCTAATTAATTATTTATTACAAGATTTATCTCAGTATAATTTAAGAAAAAAAGGTTGACAAGAAATGTTGGCAGTTAGTTATTTACAACTATAAATTATTTTGTGATGTCTTTAAACAATTTTAGTAACGAGTGACATTATCAAACATTTTATAAATGAAATTTCATCTTCGACAACTATTTGATTAATACTTGATAATCGTTAAGATTGTTAATTTTTAAAAATAATAATTTTTAAACATTTGACTGTGTAAATTTGTTTATATTAAAAATTATATTGTATCATTGGTATAGTTTTGAGAATGCTAGAGATATCAAAGATTGACTGCATATACAAAATTGTTTCATAGATTTTAAATATTCAATAGGCTTAATACCTTTCTTGGTGTTCACATTTGTGTGAAAATATCAGTTCGGTCCTCAAGTTTTGAACTGTCTCAATTGGGTCATAATTTTTGTAAAAATGCACACATTTTACTCCAACCGTTAACTGATATCAAAGGGCGTTAAGTTTAGCTAACGTGGTATGCTGACGTGTTGGCTTAATCCCTTGGTCCTCGTATTTGTGTGAAAATCTTAATTCAGTCCTCAAGTTTTGAACTGTCTCAAGTGGATCATAATTTTTGTAAAAATACACACATTTTACCCCAATCGCTAACTGATCTCACTGTGCAACAATTATCTTCTACTATTAGTGGAATAAATAGCTTAAGGCTGGTGATGAACCTATAGGTTACCAAGTTGGTTCATTTGTAGAAAAGGTTGTGAGACTGATTGCACTGGTTATGCGAGTTTTCCGGTGACTTTATTTTTTGAGCCGATGAAATAATCTGTGTAAAATCCCTGATTCTCAGAGAGATGAATAAAATTCCTAATTCAAATAAACTAAATAATAGGCATTGTGCCACGTGAAACACGACTTATTTTAAAAAATAATTCATATAATTAAATAATACACATCAGCATGTCCTCTGGTTACCACGTCAGCTAAACTTAACGCCGTTTGGGATCAGTTAACGATTGGGGTAAAATGTGCACAATTTTACAAAAATTATGACAGTTCAAAACTTGAGGACCGAACTGAGATTTTCACACAAATATGAGAACCAAGAAGGGATTAAGCCAACACGTCAACATACCATGTCAGCTAAACTTAATGCCGTTTGAGATCAGTTAACGGTTAGGGTAAAATGTATGCATTTTTACAAAATTTATGACCCAATTGAGACAGTTCAAAACTTGAAGACCGAACTGAGATTTTCACACAAATACGAGGATCAAGGGAGGTATTAAAGCTATTCAATATGTGACCTAACTATTTTTGTTAATGTCATCATCATTCCAAATTCTTTATTTATTTTCAAAGAAATTGTATTGACAATGACCATGATTTGAAATCTGAAATGCCAGTGCATTATTTTTATAGCAGAAGATCATCACCACTTAAGTTATTATTCATCTGAATGGTCCAGATAAGTGGGAGAATAACAAATATTTGTTTCTCACAGTTTTTTTTTTCTTCATGAAAAACTGATAATTTTATTACACACACATATGTAATAAATAAAATAAATATAACACAATTTTATATCACAAATATATAGACTCTTTTCAAATGAAGTTTTTCTAAAAAAAAAAATCAAAAAACCACAGATCTAAATTTAGATGGTTGTTTGGAGAACCTAACCAAGAAGCCAAAACGTTATTCAGGAAATATAAATTAGATCGTGATATTTTAACAATTTTTTGTAACATGTTTGAATTTATTTTTAAAAAAGTATTTTAAACAGACTAATCGTTAACGTTAAAAGAATTTTTTTCATATAAATTATTATTATTTCTTGTTTAGTGATTTGAAAAGTATATTAGAATCGTTTACGACACTACTTATAAATGACATTGGAGTGCTTCCAAAATAAATAAATAAACATTATATCATGTTACGTCAAATCTCCACTAACACGTAACAAGGATGTTCCCATACCAGATTCTGTGTTTCCCTTTTCATCATATATCCAAGTTTTTTACGTGCCATGATAAATTAAGATACTCGTTTAATAATTAATAATATGATGTTTGTTTATTGTAATTTAAAATTTGTAATTATTATAAAAATTTAATTTCACGAGTTTAGAACATTTATCCAAAATTATATATAAAAAGAAAACTACATCCATCACGTGAGAGATAAGAGTGAGGAAATGATGGGCCTGTCATGGGTTTAAACAAAAAATGTAAAAAGAATGTTGGGCTTGAGATGGGCTCATCAGATTGGGTCCACGGTTTTCACTTTCCGGGTGTTTCATCCTACACCTCTAAGCTTTCATCCTGCACCTCCAAAAATTACCATTTTAACCTTAATTAATATTATTTTAATATTTTTTCTTTCTTCATAAAGTCATTCTGCACCTCT
>NC_028358.1:44871847-44928143 GCF_000741045.1 Vigna radiata var. radiata | reverse complement strand
TAAATAATATTAAAATTTTAAATTAAATTAAATTATTATTAAATTTTAAATCTTAAAATGAAATTTAGAAAATTTATATAAAAATTGTATAGATTTTAAAATCTATTAAAATGATGTAGGATGACTTTAATAAAAGAGAGAAAAAATTAGAAGGGTGTAGGTTGACTTTAATAAGAAAGAGAAAAAGTTAGAGGGATACAGAATCACTTTATGAAGAAAGATAAAATATTAAAATAATATTAATTAAGGTTAAAATAGTAATTTTTGGAGGTGCAGGATGAAAGCTTGGAGGTGGAGATGAAACACCCCCACTTTCCGTGCTCCATTGGACTCATCATTGCAACTTTCTGGTTTTGCTATTCCAATTTTAAATAAATGTCTTTTATTCTACCATTAAGCAAATAACCTGAATTTCACAAGTGAATTTCAAATATATTTCATTGCAAAAAAATTATAGAAGTAAAAATAGATACAAATCAATGAATCAAATTTAACTATAACGGAATATAGGTATAAGATAATCAAATTAAAAAAAAACACTAATAAAATGCCTACTCAAAACAATAATCCTATCAACAATAAAAAATCGGTTTTCTAATCAAATTTTCAAATAATGATCCCAACCTTCAAAATACGAACCACGTGTCACTAATCTGCTGATAAAATTTCAGTGAAAATTAATTTAGAATTTCTAAATAACTGCAGAAAAGAAGATAATAAGATGGAATAGCAGAAAAAGAAAAAAAAAAAGTGAACCTAAGAGAGAATTTAGTACAGAAAAGAGATGAAGATTGAAGTTAAGCAGTTTAGGCACAAGTGTTGTTAGCTCTAAGTATAGATTAACATTTACTTAGAGCAAACATACACTGTAACTAAACCACCACCACAACCTTTTCTGTCAGATCAACCACTTCTATCATTCTTTCTTCTCCCACACCCTCCTTTTTATATATAATTATTATACACAAATAATTATACAAAAACGTAATGAAAAAAAGAAGAAATAATAAATGAATGATGTGGAAACAATACTGCCCTCGAAAATAACATCTATCTATCAAGAGAAATTTAAAAAAAATAATAAGGGAATGAAAACCAAATGTTACGCCTTAATTGATGCAAGAATTAATTGCAGAAATGAGTCCTCATCGGTTCATTGCACTAGTCTCAGCTTCTATCAATAATTGTGAAAGTGTTTCGTAATAATATGTTATTGATTATATAATTGTGAGATAGTATTATAAAATGTTATAATACTGTCCGTTTACATTTTCAAAGTTTTTTTTTTTTTTTTAATTTTAGATATTAAAATTTTGTTTCATACCATTATTTTGTGCTGATAAATCTACATGACTTTTCTTAAACTGTTTTTCAAAAATATCCTCTCTATTATTGTCGTGTGTTAATGATTACATGTCACTCTGTTTAAATTGTTTTTTTATATTCTTATTTTGTCACTTAATATTGAATTTACAAAAATAACAATTACATCTTGTTTTGGGTGTGGAGTCAAGTAATTTTACAAAATACACTTTCACATTTTTATTCCTGAATTGTTCGGATGGTGGTATTTGTCCTTCCTTTAAATTCTCTTTTGTTTTTGTTTTAAATCGATGAAGATATCTGTCAGAGGTACTCATACTTAAATCAGTAAACTGTCTGTATGGATCAGAGTCAAGTTTTAAATTCACAATAAATACGATAATTTACTTTTTATCTTTAATTTCTATTTATAATTTTTGAGATATGCTTAAAATAAGTGAAATCTTAAGAAATATTTTGCTACTAAGAATGTTCTTTCGATTTCCGTTACTGCTTAGCCAAATCACCTTTGTGTTTATTTTGTTTACTTATCATGAAGGACTATCCATTCTTCTTTAGTAACCTCTTCTTACTAATGTTATATATAATATCCTTAATATTTTCAATTTAAAAGCTTGCAAGAAATTGCTTTCAAAAAAAGTTAATTCTCTTACTTTTTGCCGTTGCTTGCTTCTTCTATTTTTACGGTTTGACTAACTATTTTCTTTTGTCAGTAACACACTCCTATAAATATAGGTGTTATTTCTCTCATTTTCAAATGATAATATTAAATACAACATAATAATAAAAGAGTAGTTAGCAGTTGGAAGTTAAAAATTAATTTATAATACATAAATAAATGTAAACTTTTATCTTAAAAATAAATCTTATAAAATTGAGTTAGGTTTTAAAATTTATTTTTGTTATTATTAAACCACATAAGGATATGTTTAAAGTTTCATGTTAACTAAATATAAGATCAAAATTATCTTTATTTTTGTTTCTAAATAAATAACTTACATTTTTTTTTCTCAATTCTTTACATGCTTCTCAAACTTGTTGCCAACTAAATATTATTCATTTTCACTTTATTTCTCATAAGTACGAGTGGTATGTTTTAGTAAATATTCTTATGAAAAATGAACCCTTTTCACAGCTTTGTCGTACTAAGTTTCAAATTTGTAATATTTTTCAGATATAATATATTAATTATATTGTTTTTAATTATTTAAATTTTTATTTACTCAAAATAATATAAAATATATTAAAACATGTTAAAAGAATTAAATTAAAAAAATACATAAAAAGAAAACAAGTCATATTATTTTTATTATACTATTACACTTATTTATATTATTTTATTAAGTAGATGGCCCTCACAAGGACAATAATTCACATTTTTAACATAAATTCTGTACACCTAATTTTTAACATAAAATATATCCTTTTGAAATTTAGAAAAACAAAATCATTACAAGAAACTTTATCTTGGACCTACTCAATTCAACCATAACATACGATATTAAGGAAACAGAAAGAGTTCACGGGCCAATATCCATTTGGTCTACTTAATTATTCCTTATAAGAACGAGAATGTCGGACAATTTAACGGTTGAGATTAAACCACTGGGAGATATTTATTTCTATTTTAGAAAAAGAAAATGGTAAATGAAGATCATCTCTTGTTAATATTTTAAGAGCACTTTCACACAATTTTTTTTTACGAATAGATAAATTATAAAAATAATTATAGAACAAATTAAATTATATTTGAAAAATATGATTTTACTTTTAAAAGGTCGTATTACATAACCTGTGCTTGATAAATATAACATTTATTTGTTTATTTTATAATAAAACACAATTTCAGTGCAAATAATGAAAGAAAAAGGATAAAAAAGCATAATTCCAAAAAAAAGTAAAAATCAATAAAAAAAAATAAAGTCATGTTTATCAAAAACCACTTTAATAAAAAAAAAAGTATGAAAGGAAGTTTTATATTACTTTTCATCATTCAAAATAAAATTAAAAAAAGTTAAAATTAAAATTAGATATTCTTTCAAGACCAAGTCCTACTTCCACCGACCTAATTTTGTTTATTTCTTTTTCTCTTTCGTAATTTCTTTTTTAAAAAATCTAAATTTTCCAAAACCACATCTATCCAAATAAAGTCTTATAATTGATAGAGTTAATTACTAACATGTGACATGTTTTATATTTATGAGCACGCGAGACATGTTGAAGGGAAATTTTAGATATATCATTGTGTTTTCGTTTTCGTTAATAACAACTTTGCTGAGGCCAATTGTGATATGACGAAATCTAAAAGCTATGTGACCGTGGAAGTAGGTAGTTCACGGATTACCAAAACTCATAGGTACAAATTTAAAAAATGGTTACAGTACGCGCATCAATTCGGTTTATCATAAATTTGGATAAAATTGGATTAAAAAAAAATGTGTTTTTTATATGAATCAATTTTAACTCAATTTATTTAAATTTGATTTATTCGGATTGAATTTGAAATGAATCGAATTGACTTACCAACTTATTTAATTTTATTTTTATTAATTTATTATTTTATAAAATTCTAAAAACTATTATTCGACTCAGATTGTATTATATATTTTTTATTATTTTAAATTGTTTTGAATTTAACATCATTTTTATGTATTTCAATCTATTTTGATACAAACAGTATTTCACTAATTTCAATCTATTTTGATACAAACAGTAAACGAAAGTTGTATGTGAGCAATAAAAAAAAACTTTTAAAAAATTAAGCTGTATGAAGAATTAGATAGATGAGATGGTTAAACCCTATATTTCTTACGCATCTATTTTGGGTAATGAAAATTGTATTTAATTAATAACAAACAAGATAGGTAAACCACTCACACTTACATGTATTTTTATTAAAGGTAAAAGCATGTGTGTTTGAATAAACAAAAAGAAGCTTAGGAAGACCTTATGATTTTTAAATTACAAGTAATTATACAAAAGAACCACTGTTAAATCACTCTTACTAATTAGTATACTTTTTAGTTTAATTTAAGTATGTTTTCAATTTTAAATTTTTACACAAAATTAATATTGGTTGATATTTTAAATTTTGAAAATAAATATATATGTTTTTATTAATCTACTCGTATTAAATTTTTCTGATGTATAAACCGTGTTTTAAACAAATATTTAGTTTAGCATATTTCAATTTAAAAATAATTCTAAAATATTATTTAATATTTTAAAAAATTAATATAATTGAATTAAGAGAATTATATTAATTTATTTTTAAAGTTTGAGATAAAAAAAAGGAGGAATTGAAAAAGTATAATATATTTAACATCTTTTTATATTTCCTCAATCATTTACCATCTAATATATATATATATATATATATATATATATATATATATATATATATATNTATATATATATATATATATATATATATATATATATATATATATTGCATATTTGCAAGTTGGAACATGGGAATAAGTTAATGGAATTAAAAATTTTGTAACTTGGTATGAGTTTATCTCTAATCATTATCCTTATTAATATAAGGACACATTAGCCATTTTATTTTATAAAACAGTTTTCCCTCTTCTTACCATCCATTTTGGATGGATTAAAAACCCTGTGACTTTGGTGTAGTTTTGCATCATTCCTTCATTTCTGAAACCAAACAAATGGAAGACGAAACACATTCTACAGTTTTTTTCCTTTCTCCCTTTTTCCTTGTTGCCATTTTCAATTGTTCAGAACAGAGGATTATACAATGTATTCAAAAGATTATGGTATGAATATCATTCTCTTTCACATACAATGTCATTAGATATGCTTCTTATAGTTCATTTCACATGGCTAGGAAGATGAGAATAAAAAATGGTATAGTTTATTTCACATGGCTAGGAAGAAGAGAATAAAAAATGGTTTGACATAAACAAACAGATGTAAAAGCTACGATAACATGACACTAAGCAACTTGGTATAGTATAGTATAATTATATATTATATTTATGCACTAAAATGAAATTGTCTTTGCCATTATGTAACGTAAAGGAATTTCACACAAAGTGAGTGCCTTAAAATGGTGAAATAGTCCATAGTATTATCTTGTCTGTTGCGTAAATTTAATGATTCTTACCTTACCTGCATATGTCTGTTTCTTACAGCGTCAGATTTCTCGAATTTTTCTTAACCTTAACTACTCCAATAATCATGTCTGTGACATTCACGTTCTCTTTAATGCTTTTCTCTCTCAGCGCTTCAAAGGCCAAAAATTCCTCAAGGTCCTACCAGAGCCATGGGGTTGTTGTGCATACCCACATCATCATCATCGTCCTCCTCGTCCAGTGCTGTTCCAACGTTGTTCCTCATTTGTTGTGCATTCTTTGTTTCTCAAGCTTTTGGGGCGAGAACTCCGCATCCCGAGACGTTTCTTCCCTTCATTTGGCCTCTGCCTGAAAAATTCAGCTATGGCAATGAGACTCTTTCTGTTGATCCTGCTCTCTCGCTCTCTGGCAATGGTGCTGCCTTTAACATTGTTCGAGAGGCTTTTGAAAGATACAAAGGGATCCTGTTCAAGCATGGTGACAGGTTCAGTTTTATCAGAACACTGAGGTCTGCCTATGATGTTAACAAATTGAGTATCATTGTTCATTCCAACAGTGAGGAGGTGGTTTTTTTTTTTTAAAAAAAAAATGTTTTTCCTTTCTGGGTCTTCGTCAAGTTTGGATTTTGAGATTGGGAACTCGTGTTGCAGCTTCCACTTGGAGTGGATGAAAGCTACAATTTGTTCGTTTCAGGAGCCCAGCCGCTTTCTGGTGCTGGAGGGGTCACAATCGAGGTGTGGTTTGCTTTTTACATGACTATTTGTTATTCGATTCTAATATTCAATTAGATTGTGTTGGTGTGTGCTTCAAATCTGAAGGTTATGCTGTCCCTTTCCCTTCCCGAATATTATATAAAGTATTTCACTTTTATGTGTGCATTTGTTAGTTTAATGCCATCATTTTCTGCTCCATGAACTAGTCAACCAATCCGTCAGCATAAAATGCCATAAACCAGCAATTGGAGTTTAGTGGAAAACACTGATTGATTGAAGTCTTTTGTTATTAGGGTAACAAGATGATTGATAAAGACTCTTTGATGCTGTGCTTCATTTCTTATGTTTATTGGACATATTGCAATGTGTCATATATTTATTTAATCTCAGTAATCTGTGAATGACCATTAGTCATCTAATTTTTTATTTTTTCTTCTGTAGGCAAATACTGTTTTTGGTGCATTGCGCGGATTAGAGGTATGCATAGAGTTTGCAACTCAATTCAGCTCCAACCTTTTCTGCCTTGCGCTTTTGCTGTTCAGCATGAAATGGAGGGATGAAAGGAGCTGTAGATACTTGATATTTCTGGCTAAATTCAGATGTTTACTCTTTTAGATAACTATTTAATTGTGTGTGCAATCTTTTTTCATAATTGAGAATTAAAATTTGTGTTTTCTCCATACGATTGGCAAAGTCTGTTATCTGTTCTGTTTATGTCTATTGTTCAAGATGTCAGCAGTTTGAAAGAATGCAGTCCCTGTCACTCTTAATCTTTGAAATTATGAACTAACATTAGCATGTAAAACTATTGGTATGTAGACAGTAAGTTGATTAAACTCAATTTTATTATATTGTTTAACTTGAAAATCAAAAGTGAACTATGCTTGTTTTTGTGTTTCTCAGCATGCATTGTGGCACACAGGAATCGCTACTTCCTGAAACTTGTTATGCTGTGCATGACCTATCCTTAATATCTTTTTCTGTTTTAATCTGTGATGCACCAGACATTCAGCCAGTTGTGTTCTTTTGATTATACAACTAAAAGACTGCAAATAAGCAAGGTACCTTGGTCCATCCGAGATAAGCCTAGATTTCAATATCGTGGGCTTCTGTTGGGTGAGTCAAGATTTTATCGATGAGAGCAATACGTGTTTATGTGCTAAGTTCTGAGGCTCTATTAACACTTATGTTGTTTTTTAATTCTTTTTTACTTATTTTGTAGATACATCAAGACATTATTTACCAGTTAACGTAATTAAGCAGATAATTGAAGCTATGTCCTACGCTAAACTTGTAAGATAAAAGTCATAATAAGTTTACTTTCCTTACCATTCCTCTGTTTATGACAGTTGGAAAGAAAACAAGTGTATCCAAATTCCTAACTAGCATACCATGCTACTTTGTTTCATGTAATGCTTATGTAAAAAAATGTAGAATGTTCTACATTGGCACATCATAGACGAACAATCATTTCCCCTTGAAGTGCCTTCTTATCCAAATTTGTGGAAAGGTTCATACTCAGAGTGGGAACGTTATACAATAGAGGATGCACATGATATAGTCAAGTAAGACTCACCTTATTCCATCTCCTACAAATGTAACATCTTTAATTTTTTTAAATCATGCAAAGTTTATTGGCTACTTCTTCAAAATAATACTAAAGAAACGTTGATCAATTGATCTATGCCTTTTATTAAATTGTTACTTTGTTCATCTTTGAGTTGGCTTTCTTAATCTAACCCGGACTAATACTGTATTCTCTTTTCATGTTTCACTATGGCTCGATGTAAAGCTTTTCCAAAATGAGAGGTAACGTATCTTAAAATCCTTTTCAAGTTCATGCTTCATATTATTCAGAGCATTGTGAATTATAGGTCGTGATTTTATATTTTTTTGGGTTTTTCCTTTTCCTTTTGTGCCTCCCGTCTTTCTCAGTACCGAGCAAGATAATGAGTATCTTCTGGGTTTATCACAGGCATAAATGTGATGGCGGAAGTGGATGTCCCTGGTCATGCAGCATCATGGTAAAGAGCTTGTGTGATGTTCATACTTTTTTACTGTGACGATAATCTGGTAGATTTATAAACTTATAATAACGTCTTGAAAATGGTGCTGCATGAAAACCTCAGAGTTTCTTTTATTTTATCTATTAACATAGATATTTCTTTCAAGAAATACTTATGTTTTCCAAAGAAAGTTGAAGCTTTCTAGCTATGGATTGGATGCAGCTGTGTCATGAAAATTTGCTCCGAATGGATTCCTATGTCTTGACGTCAGACACTGCTTTTGAAAAGTTTTATTTAGGCAGTGATCTAATCATTTTACGAATTTGGACTTCGACTGGATGCTCCAAAAATTTAATATCTCTGATGACAAATTTTCTAGAGCAGAAATAACTTAACGTTTCTCTGTTTTTCATTTCTGTTTAGGGGTGTTGGATATCCTGATCTTTGGCCATCACCCTCCTGTAAGCAGCCACTAGATGTTTCGAAGAAGTTTACTTTCGATGTCCTGTCTGGTATTCTAACAGGTTAAGTCCCTATGAAACATGCATCACTTTATTTAGCTTATATCTTCTTCCACTCTACCTTGAATCTTGCAAAAGTATCAGTATTATGGAGTTTGTCAAAACCACCCTTTGACAATACCAAGTTATGCTCATAACTTTCTCTAGTATGTAATCTGATCTAAAAAAAATAACTTTCTTTCATTCTCCTTTTCTAAATTTTGCAGATATGAGAAAAATATTCCCATTTGAACTATTTCACTTGGGTGGTGATGAAGTGAATACAGGTCAGTGTGCAATTCTTTCTTCTCGCAGCTTGACTTAAAAGCTCAAAATTGGCGTTTTATGTCTATAAAACCTTTATTGCTCACTTTTGTTGCATAAGTTATTGAGGCAAAGTTTTCATTTTAGTTGGATAAAAAAGTAAAAACAGTAGAAGCACACGAACTATTATGGTTTGCCCATTATATTGTTAAAACGTGTATCACCTTGTGAAGTAGTACTGACTCTGAACATTTTATAATAATCATAATATAAAGTAGATTTTGGTTTGGTGTTATTTTTGAGCTATTTTGTATAAATGCTAACTTGATACGTAATTGCAATTTATTTTGACAGATTGCTGGACTAATACTTCTGCAGTGAATGAATGGTACAAATCTTAACCTGTTGTACACATTCATTACATTATACACGGTGATTTTTGTGGCCTAGGCCGGTAAAGAAATTGAGTTATCGTGCTATGGAAACTCAAAATATGAACTTGTGGATGTTTTTTTCCCTCTTTGAATCTGAGGCCGAGAAAAAGTATTTCAGAAGACATTCTACCTTCATTTTTTTTTTCTCAGCCACAGCTTTTAGTTGTGAATTAAGACGATGGTCAAATTTCCAGAAAATTAAGCGTGGTGATCCATGTTTTTGATAAATTGTCAATCAATCAAGCACATTGTTCAGTTGTGATTATATCTCCAATGCAGGCTAAAGAACAAGAACGTGACTGCTGAAGAGGCCTATGAGTATTTTGTACTAAAGGCTCAAAACATAGCACTTACAAAAAATTGGAGTCCGGTAAACTGGTATGATTTGTGTATTCATAATACAAAATAGCATTTATACCCTTAATTATCCTTGATGACCCTAGTATTTAAAATTCCAATAGTAGTTTGCCTGCATGTAAACTACAGAAATTTTGAAACATTACTTATATTTATTTACCATGCCATGTTCTTAAACTCTTAGCATGTTTTTAAGATTGACCTTTTTTATTTAACTTCTCAGGGAAGAAACCTTCAATACTTTTCCATCTAAGCTCCATCCACGGACTGTAGTGCATAACTGGTGAATTTCTGCCTAATTAAAGTTTTGTTTTTATATGAAACTTGATGATCTCAGTTTCAGAAATAAGAATTCCAAGTAAATACTGTAGGTTGGGTCCTGGGGTTTGTCCAAAGGCTGTTGCAAAAGGTTTCAGGTGTATTTTCAGTAACCAAGGTGTATGGTATCTCGACCATCTAAATGTACCTTGGGAAGTTGTCTATGATGCTGATCCACTCGAAGGAATTCAGAAAGCTTCAGAGAAAAAACTAGTGATTGGAGGAGAAGTCTGTATGTGGGGCGAGACAGCTGATACATCAGACGTTCAGCAAACAATATGGCCTCGAGCAGCAGCAGCAGCAGGTTTGCTTCATTACTAATGCAAAATTGTTCACCATTCTTGTATTATTCTTTTTATCAGTTTTAGTATTGAAGCATAATCATTCCCTATGAATTGACACAGCTATGCTTTGTTTTGAAATATGTAAAGGCATATTTATAAACTACAATCAGGCATGTAAAAGACTCATGTATTCACCATTGCTTGTTTCCCACAGAACGATTATGGAGTCCTAGAGAATTTACTTCAGGAAAACATGCTAGAGTAACAGCACTGAAAAGGTTGCAATACTTCAGATGTCTCTTGAATAGACGTGGGGTTGCAGCTGCTCCTGTCACAAATTATTATGCCAGAACTCCTCCTGATGGTCCAGGCTCATGCTTGGTGCAGTAAAGTTATTCATCTGTGCATGTCTAGACTATTGTGAATGTAAACTCATGTTTATCTAGCTAGGGGTTAGTGAATGATAGATATTTGTGGTTCATTGACAGCATTCATAGTGTAACTTATTGTCGAATTCAATAAACAATATTTGTTCACCTGTTTATCTGTTTCCATTTCTAAAATTTAAGATGTTGTTGGGAATCTAAGTGTAAATCCAAGTCTCACATTGGATAGAAATGAGAAAATAAAACACTATCTAAAGGGGAAAGACCCATTAATCTATTATCTTAAAGGTTTTGAAAATATAGTGGTTTCAATTTATGGTTGAATTCATATTTTATTCGTGTTTGTATCTTTTCTAGTAAACTTTCTCATCGATAGACCCGATGGAGATATTAAGGTAAGCGTGTTATGTTAAAATGAATGCGGTAAGAAATTTGACAGATGAGAATGGAAGATGACAGTGATCAGAGCATGCATGTGTTTGATTCTAGTCATTTACTATTTAACCGATGGATTTGTGAGTGGCAAGAGTGTTTCTTTCGGTAAAAAGCAAAACAATTTAACAAAAGCGAGTGGTGATGACGATGAAGCTTCCAGCAGTTGAGCTGGTGAAAGGAGACAAAGTGTGACGACAGCTGAGTGGAGGATCCCGAAGAAGAAGATCATCTTAAAATAGGAAAAAGAAACCCAGGTGTACAATAATAATAAGGGTTAAATATGTTTTTAGTCCCTATATTTTGGGACGATTTTGGTTTTAGTCCATTTTCAAACTAAGGTACAATTTAGTCCTTCAACTTTAGAAAACTCTGGTTTTAGTCATTTTTACCAATTTTCCTTCAACTTTATTTCCTGTTTCAAATTGGTGTTTTTAGGTATGAATTGGATCTTAATCAACTTAGAATTGTAGTAAGATCATTTTGAAACTTTTAGATATGTTTAAACAAGTCTTAATCACAAATTAGGGATCTTAGAAGTTGGGAAAAAGGTTTAGAACGAATTTCGGGGTGTTAGGTTGTCAAAATCTGCATAATTTAGCTTTCCTTGTAGAAAAATTAGCTGAGCCCACAAGGGGGGTGCGCTGAGCGAATTATGTACGGTAGATTGAGTGTTTTTTATGTTTTTGACGTTTTGGGAGTTCCGGACGTCCATTTTGGACATTCTTTAGTTCGTTCTAGGAGTTTTGTACCCTTTCAGAGCCATTGGTTAGGGTCTCTAAGCCTTTTAAATTACGTAAGTGTTGGTAATAATATGCTATAAAGAAAGTTGTGTTAATAAGTGATGTTTCTGTGAAAATATGTAATGTCTGAGTATGTATGAGTTGTTTTTATGATATAACTAAAGATTTTGGATATATCGACATGCACAATTTCGAATGGAAACGTGGAATAGAGTTCAAGGAGGAACTTATTGCTGATGTTATGTTAAGCATTATGTGTGTATGAATGTATGTTTATATACTTGAATTGAATTGATGAAATTGTGCTTGAACGAGACATCTCTGGGTGAGATGACTGTATGTGATGTTAGGAGAACTGTTGTTGTTGTTTGTATAAGGTCGGAAGCTTTGAAATGGTCTGTCTATCGCTACACTCAAAGCATTGTTCATATTCATATATAGGAGAACAGTGTGAGTGGTGAGAGTAGAGGGAGGTCCTCGTCTATAGTCTTGGAGTTTAGACATAGACAGATTGGGGGATTTACCTTGCATAGTGTTGGGGATGAGTCAGTTGAACTATGCAAGTGCAAAGACGACCAATAGCTAGATAGTTATACATATCCGGATGAGTCGCGTTGAGTATTTGATGCATGGTTCGATTGTATTGCCTTGCTTGTTCTTTCTACATGTAATTAAGCATGATGATTCTTATTGATTGCATTATATGTTAAATGTTTGTTTACCTAGCTCACCCTTACTTTTATGTTGTATGTTGCTTGGGTATGTTTCTCTTGCGATGATCATCCACTTGGATGAGAGTAGATGTTGTTGAGGAGGTTCCATTGGAGTAAGCATTGAAGGACGTTGATGTTGCAACTTAGCTTTCTCTAGAATTCTACCTAGTTATTTTATGTTATTTTAAGTTACTTATTAGGTTATTTTGAAATACGTTGCTATGATTAAAGTTTTAAACTAGGTCATTCTGGATGACTGTAATCCTCTAATTAATCGCACGTTATACTTTAGTTCTCTTTATTTTGGATAATGACATCTATATGATCATTATTGTTATATATATTGGGATGTCCCAAAATAAATTAAAAAAATGATAATTTTAATAGTGTTACATTTATGATCCATACATTCTTAAATATATATTAAATTAACTAAGAAGTTGAAAAGTGTATAAAAAATACCTTTAATTTTTAATTAAACTTAAATTTTATTTTAATTAAAATTTCATTCACAAAAACAGTGAATAAGTAAAAAAAAAGGGTGAATTTTAATTACATTTCTATGAGTGGTGCAGCATGATAACAAGAGTGATTTTCAATTGCATTAATTTCATTGGATATTGGACTTTTTTTTAATGCGTTTTTTTTTCTCAAAAATAGGTGATGCAGCGAGTAATTTAAAAAAACAACCATCAATGTTTTATGATTTTGTTCTACAATTATAATTTATTGTGTTATGGCAATACGTTATATTTGAATAATTTTATTGTGTTACGATATATTACATGATATAAAATAGAATATTGAGTAAAGTTTTAATTTTAATCGGTAAAACAATGATAAAATTATTCTAAAAAAAGAAAGGAAACTCAAATTTTTTCTAACCTCGAAAACACGAAAAATAATTGCACTGACAGAGAGATTACGCTGTCCCACTGAATTTTGCATGCCTGTCTATTTATTGATTGATATTATTTCTTTTTGTTATATATCCTCACTCGCATGAGTAGTTAAGAAGCAATTAAACAAAAGGTGGATTCAACACCAGAGCTATCTATCACCTTCATTCATGATTTATCGGTAAGTTTTAATTTATTTTTAAAAAAAAAATTCTTTAAAAAGTTCGTGGTGGTAAATAATATTTTAATTTCCAAAATCTCAATCTTTTTCCTCTTTTAAATAAACTAGAACGAAGGTTAATATATATTTTTTTATTAAAAAAATTTAATTAATTTTTAATCTAAAATTATATATTTTATTATAGAATCTAATATATTGTAATATTTAGTTTGATTTGATAGAGATAACATAATTTGATTTGACATAGATAAAATAGTTTGTTTAAATCTTATTTTATTAGTTTTAGGTCCAATAATATTTAGTTTGATTTGATAGAGATAAAATAGGAATATTAGGTAGAATATTATTTTATGATAAATTAAGAAGATTTTATTTGTAAGACCGTTAATATTTTATTTTCAGATTTTATTTTTATTTTCGTAATATTTTAATTATCATTTCTATTTAAAGTTCTTCCATTATTAATAAACAGTAGACTCAACTTTTAGAAAAATATTTAAGTGTGTATCTTGAGATTTTCTTAACACTTCTATCAGCATGACATCTTCTTCCTCCAAATTGACTCTGAGATTGCTTATCGACACTAAGCGTGAGAAGGTTCTGTTCGCAGAAACATCAAAATTCGTTATAGACTCTTTCTTTAACTTGCTTTGCTTGCCCATTGCTACTATCATAAGGATTCTCAACAAGAATCAAATGGTTGGTAGCTTAGGCAATCTCTATCAAAGTGTTGAAAATCTGGATGAAACTTACATGCAACTAGACCAACATAAAGATCTACTGTTGAAACCAAATGCCCCCATGTCTTCACTAATATCTGGTCTTCTTCCTTCAGTTAATGATAGTTCTTCCAAGAGTTCTTCCAACGACTCTACGAATGTATTCTACCGGTGCCCACATCACTATGATCACGTCACATGTGATAACACTACTCGTTGTTCTACTTGTAGCACATCTATGAACTCGCAAATGATTTTTGTTGGTGAAAAGGTTGCAAATGAAATTTCTGCCGAGAAGAGTGGTTTTGTGCAAGAGGTAGTAACGTATATGGTGATGGATGATTTAGTGATTCAACCGATGTCATTTATATCAGGCATTACGCTACTTAAAAAATTCAACGTCAAAGAGGTTGGCGTCTTGCAGGAAAAGGTGGTCGAGTTAGACATGAAACAGGCATGTTTTTGTTTTTAAAATATGAAGATATCATTATCTCTCTTCAGGTTTAAAATATATGAATTTACTTATAATTTAATATACACAGAGTAAAGTGTTTTGTGGATCTCTTTTATATATATATATATATATATATATATATATATATATATATATATATATATATATATATATATATATATATATATATATATATATATATATGCTGGAGTTTTTTTTTTAACTGACAATGGACATAATTCATTAATTTTCTTTTCTTTGTATTATAGGGCGTGAATCTTCTGAAGGCTTCTTTGCAGTCGAAGACAGTTTTGACTGATGTTTTTCTCAAGAATCATTCTTTAACTTAGGGTTTAATACATTCTAGTTAATATCTTATTTTAAGTCAATATTCAATGCATGAAATTGTGGTCTTTTTTATGGTTCATAAATTCTTAAATATTTATTGAAAATGTTTAAATCTAATTCAGTATTATAAAATCAGTTTAAAAAATTATATATATATATATATATATATATATATATTTATATTTATATATATATATATATATATATATATATATATATATATATTATAATTAAAGAAAACCTTGATTCAAATTCCAAACTCATTGTAAAGTTAAGATCTTGTTGGTTAATCATAAATTGACAGTTTTAATGAGTATTTAATGTGTTAAGAGTTTTGAATGGGTTTTTTTTGTTAAGAGATGTTGGTTTCACAAATTCCACCAAGCGAATATGGATTTTTTTTTTATCATATGCAAATTTCATAATATTTCTTTCCTTTCTGATTAATGGTTAGGTAAATTGTGAAAAGTTTAGTTTTTTGATTCATGTTTTTTATTTTATTCTTTTTTTCTCAGGGTGGGGATTTGCTCAAGGCTTCTCCGGAGTCAAAGATGGTGTTGACAAGTTTTTTTCAAGAACATCATTGTTATAAAAACATTATGTTTGAAATTTATTTACTCAATCGTACAAAATGCGAGGAAAATAAAGTGGTTCATAGGTATCAATTTTTATTTTCGCGTCCATTGAGATCTTTTTGAAATAATTTTGCAGCACTCACTTAACTTCTTTACGTTATATATTTATTTTAATCTTTAGAGACTGAAAAATCCGATTCCAGTTTTTTCTTTTTGGTTTTAGTGCTGTGTAATTCTCTTGCGTTGTTAAAACATCAAAATGAATGTATTTTGAAGTAACAACATAAAAAACATACATGATTAGTAGTTATATACAGCACCCTATGCCTACAACAATTTTTAATTTTAATATCTTTGTGGTAAAAATTATATTGGAATTTACTTTTTAATTTCTAGAAGTTTAAAACTCAACTTTCAATTTTAATCATACTTTATTATAAATATTTCGGTGAACACATTTAATGGCAAAGTATTTACTTCACTCGGAATCTTATTAAGTTTGCAGGAAAATTGAGTTTTTAATTATTTGTATTTTATTTAAATATTAAGATCTATAACAAAATTTTACTTGAAAAAGGTTATGTGTGATTTTGACAGTAGTTTTGAAAATACAATTCCTATTTTCGTGTATGCACTTTTGTTCTTATTTATTTTGAAAATAAAAGGTTTAATGTCTCAATAGGTCCTATTTTAATTAAGAATCTCAAACAGATCCCTTTCTTTATCGGCATCTCAATCAAGTCCTTATTTTCTTAAAATTGAATCAAATAAGGTTTTTCCGTCAAATTGAGATGATGTCGTTAAGAAGGGTATGTTGACCGTGTAGTTTTTTATTACGTGGCATTAAAAACGTGACTGAATTGTATTTTTTTATTCTTGAATTGAAAAATGAAATACCAGGTAATAAAAAACTACACTGTCAGTCTACCCTTCCTAATCATCATCTCAATTTGACGGAAATGTCCTATTTGATTCAATTTTACAAAAATAAGGATTCAATTGAGAAGCCGAAAAAAAAAAAGGGACCTATTTAAGATTAGGGAGACAATAAACCAAAATAAAAAGCATTTTACATTTCTTTCATCTTTAACGAGGGTGGATGTGAGTATGATACGAAATACCATGGGCATATTTGTTAACTTTGCTAGTTTGATACGAAAAAGGAAACTTTTGAACCCCTTTTAGCAAAACTCGGAATCTCTAAGAAAAAAAGTTAAATACGCAAAAATGTGAGCATAGTATATAGTATATTTTTAAATTTTAACTTGCTATATATATATATATATATATAATAAAGTATTTGGTTGAATAAGAGGAAATCACTTTTCATCAATCTTTCTGTCCATATATATTTCTAGTTTGTCACTGTCACGCGTAGAATTTGGACGTTTATTTGAGATTTGCTAACGATGATAAGACGTTAAAAAAATGAAGGTTACATACATTTAGGGTTCATAAATACTTACATATATGGACGTTTGATCCTTTACAACATGTAAAAAATATATATAATGCCGCTAATTTCGTCTTAAATATTCTTTTAACCCATTAGTTAATGAGAAAATCATATCGTCCCTAATAAAATATTAACTTAAGATATATACTTTTTGTGTTTTTGTGTGAGTAAATAAAATCCAAAAGATCATACAAACATTCAAAAAGGTTACGAAAAACAACTAGACGTTGTAAATATAAAGAGACAGAAACGATTACGCTGTCCTATTAAATTTTGCACTACTTTATTGATTCATTCACTTTTTTTCTTTGTTCTTGGCCATGCATACCGTTTCACTTTCTTTCTGGAGTATTAATAAGCAATGAAAGAAATCCTTTCTAAATTCCAAACTCACCACAAATATGAATTTCATTATTTATATATATAGCTATCGACAATCAGATATAGGTCAAAACCTGTAATAGAGTATAACACCTCATCTATCAAAGCATGGCATCTTCTTCCTCCAAATTGACTTTGAAATTGCTTATCGACGCTAAGCGTGAGAAGGTGCTGTTCGCAGAAGCATCAAAAACGGTTGTAGACTTTCTCTTCAACTTGCTTTGTTTGCCTATTGGTACTGTCATAAGGATTCTCAAAAAGAATCAAATGGTTGGTTGTTTAGCCAATCTCTATCAAAGTGTTGAAAATCTGGATGAAACTTACATGCAACCAACCCTGCATAAGGATATACTGTTGAAACCAAGTGCCTCCGTTTCTTCACAAATCTCTGGCCTTCTTCCTTCAGTTAAGGATAGTTATTCCACAAACTCTACGAATGTGTTCTACAGGTGCCCAAATCACTATGGTCACGTCACATGTGATTACACCACTCGTTGTCCTGATCGCTATTGTGGCAGTTCTATGAACTCGCAAATGACTTTTGTTGGTGAAAAGGTTGCAAATGAAATTTCTGCCAACAGTAGTGGTTTTGTAAAAGAAGTAGTAACATACATGGTGATGGATGATTTAATAATTCAGCCCATGTCAAGCATATCAAGCATTACCCTACTTAACAAATTCAACGTCAAGGAAGTTGGCGTCTTGCAGGAAAAGGTGGTCGAGTTGGACATGAAACAGGTATGTTTTGTTCTTAAAATATGAATATATCATTATCTCTCTTCAGGTTTAAAATATCTTAATTTACTTTAATTTCATATGCACAGTAAAGTGTTTCGTGAATCTCTTACATATATGTTGGAGTTTTCTTTTTTTAACTTAATGGATCATGGTTCATTAATTTCTTTTATTGTTTTGTTTTATTTAACTAATAATCATCATGGTTTATTAATTTCTTTTCTTCATAATCTATATAGGGTGTGAATATTCTGAAGGCTTCTCTGCAGTCGAAGACGATTTTGACAGATATTTTTCTCAAGAATCATTCTGCGCCATAGGGTTTCACATGGAGTAATATCTTATTTTAAGTCAATAACCAATGCATGAATTGTAGTCTTGGACTATATAATTACAGTATTTTTATAATTATTATCGTAAAATATTCTCTTCCTTTTTTTGTTTGAAACGGTCAAATAATTATAAGCGCGATGGCAAACAAATTGTTATTCCGTTTTAAATTGAGTATAATATATATGTAACATTTTTTATTTGTATAAAAAAATGACACATCAACCATCATAATATCAATTTAAACCATGGAATAAAAAAGTGGTCAAAGAGAAAAGAGTAAAACTTTCAATAAATTTTTTGAAAAGAGAATTTGTTAAGATGATTGGCCGGAGTGGTAAACTCAATAAAATTAAGTTGGACGAAGAAAAGTTTGATAAACTCGGAAAGCTTAATTTCATCATAGTAGTGGTCATGAATTATGATAACTTTAATTTAATTGAAAATTATTATCACTTTTAATAATTTTTCTTTTAACTATTTTATAAAGTAAGTGGTCATCAATCTTAATAACTTCTTAGAATTTTTATATAAAGAAGTCGCCGTATAGTTCAATTAAAAATTGTCATCACTTTTTAATGACTTTTTATCAATATTTTAGAAAGAAGTCATTTATGTGGACTTCATCTTTTTAAAATTTTCATAAAAAAAAAGTCACCATGTTTCCTTATTGTATTATAAATTTGAAGTCAATTGTTTTTTATTCATAGTTTATGGGATTTTTTTTTTTAAATTTTCTAAAGAGAAGAGAATCTTATCCGGAATACTCCTAAGTTGGTGTCCTACAAAATTTCTTAACTAGTTTGGATGTTGAATATTCTCTGGAAGAAGATCTTTCTGTCCATATATATTTCTAGTTTGTCACTGTTACGCGTAGAATTTGGACGTTTTGAAGTAATTTTAAGTTTTAGAGATGTAAACAGTAAGTTATGGCAATAATTTTTGTTAACGAAGGTTACATACTTTTAGGGTTCATAGACACTTACATATGGACGTTTGCTCCTTTACAACATGTAAAACATAAGTCTGAAAATATTCTTTTAACCCATTACTTAATGAGAAAATCATAACACATCCCTAATAAAATGCTAACTTAAGATATATACTTTTTTTCGTGAGTAAATGAAATTCTAATATTCGTTAATAATAAGTTTTTCACATAAACATTCCAAAAGGTCACGAAAAATGATTGTAGATACATAAAGAGACAGAAACGATACGCTGTCGCATTAAATTTTGCACACTACTTTATTGATTCATTTACTTATTTTCTTTTTGGAGTGGTTATAAGCAACGAAAGAAAAACTTTCCAAATTTCAAACTCACAATTTCATTATTTATATATAAATGTCCACAATCACTTATAATAGAGCATAGCATTTCATCTATCAGCATGGCATATTCTTTCTCCAAATTAATTCTGAAATTGCTTATCGACGCAAAGCGTAAGAAAGTCCTGTTCGCAGAAACATCAAAAGCGGTTGTAGACTTTCTCTTTAACTTGCTCTGTTTGTCCGTTGGCATTGTCATAAGGATTCTCAACAAGAATCAAATGGTTGGCTGCTTAGCCAAACTCTATCAAAGTGTTGAAAATCTGGATAAAACTTACATGCAACCAACCTTGCATAAAGATATACTGTTGAAACCAAGTGCCTCCATTTCTTCACAAACCTCTGGCCTTATTCCTTCAGTTAAGGACAGTTCTTCCGCAGACTCGCTGCCATGTCACAATGGTCACGTCAGATGTGATAACACCACTCGCTGCCATGGAAACAACTGTACTTATTATATGAAAGTTGTCGTGCCTTACATGGTGATGGATGATTTAGTGATTCAGCCCATGTCAAACATATCAAGCATTATTTAACATATTCAACGTCAAAGAGGTTGGCGCCTTGCAGAAAAAGATGGTCCAGTTGAACATGAACCAAACATGTTTTGATATCATTTAATATGCATAATATAAAAGATTTCGTAAATCTCTTACACATGTTGGTGTTTTCTCCTTTTGTAGAAAATAATTTTTTTTTTTCAAAAACATTATTTTTTTTCTTACAATTTTGTTGGATTTAAACTATACTTTAATCTCAACTTTTTGGCATCTTATATGTGAGTTTTAGAAGAAACTTTCTTTTCCGAGAAACCAGAATTGATGTTCAAATTTATCTGTCCTCTTTGATTATATTTTCTTTAGGAGGATTGTGATTTTTTACTTCATGTTTGGAGTGTGGTGTATGATGGTATGAATTTTTATATACGAAACAATTTCTCTTCTTCCAAAGTGTGGTTAAATCCATTGAGAGGAGAATTTTGAAAATTATTTTTTTCCTTTTATGACCTAGTTTTGGAGATGAGCAAAATAAATTGTAATAAAATGTACTTTTAAAATCAAAAACTAATTTCTTTAAATTAAACTAACTAAAAAAATTAGTTCAAATAAACTTAACTGAACCATTTTTATTTCTGTCAAACTGTAACGGTACTATTTATCATAATATTAAATTTATCTTTACTACTTTTTTTTTATCATTTAAAGATTATTATAAATAACTTTTAAATTAATACGGATTGAATTAATAACTACAACGGTTTATTATTAATTTGAAGATACAAAAGTCTAATATTTGATTCTAGTATTAAATATAATTTATTAATAATATAAGTTTTTTTATAGATTAAAAACTCAATCTCTAAAAAATATCTGTGTTTGGATGATTCGAAATATTTTTATTTTGGCACTTAGCATGATAACACTAAAATTTGCAGGCCTATCTATTTATTGATTGATATTGATATTATTTCTTTTCGTTGTTGGCCATTCATGCATTCCGTTTCGCTTGCATGAGTAGTTAAGAAGTAATGAAAGAAAACCTTGATTCAACACCAAGCTATGACCTTGATTTATGATTTATGGGTAAGTTTTAATTTATTTTTGAAAAAGTTTTTCTTTAAGAAATTCACTCAAAATAAAAGAAAAATTGAAAATTTTATTATATTTAAATTAATATTTTTATATCATATTTATTATTATGCTATTAAAATAATATAATATATAATTTAATATAGTTATTAATTATAATTTATTTATTAATTTTATCAATTTTTTAAAGAAAAAAGTTTATAATATTTAATAAAATAGTAATCATAGTAATAAAATTTCAGACATAATAAAATAAACATGAAGTTTAATCAATGTGAGGATATATAGTTTATTAATGCTATCTACAAAAGTTACTGTAGATAGAAAAACAACTACAAGAGACAGAAACGATTACGCTGTCCAAGTAAATTTTGCACACTACTTTATCGATTCATTCATTTATTTTCTTTCTGGAGTATTTAATAAGCAATGAAAGAAAACCTTGACTCAACCTAATGGCTACCTCTCGATCCAAATTCCAATTTCATCACAAATATATGAATTTCATTATTTATATATAGCTGTCGAAAGTCACATTTAGGTTAAGACCTATAATAGAGCATAACACCTCATCTATTAGCATGACATCTTCCTCTAAATTGACTCTGAAATTGCTTGCTCTGTTTGCCCATCGGTACTGTCATAAAGATTCTTAACAAGAATCAAATGGTTGGTAGTTTAAGCAATCTCTACGAAAGTGTTGAGAATATAGTTGAAACTTACATACAACCAGACCACAATAAAGATCTACTGTTGAAACCAAGTATCCCATGTCTTCACAAATCTGTGGTCTTCTTCCTTCAGTTAATGACACTTTTTCCAAAAACTCCACAAATGTGTTCTACAGGTGCCCCAGTCACTTTTCTCACGTCACATGTGATAACACCACTGTTTTCCTACTTATTGTGGGGGTATATGAACTCGCCATTGATTTTTGTTGGTGAAAAGGTTGCAAATGAAATTTCTTCTGACAAGGGTGGTTTTGTGAAAGAAGTGGTAACGTATATGGTGATGGATGATTTAGTGATTCAGCCTATGTCAAGCATATCAAGCCTTACCCTACTTAACAAATTCAACGTGAAAGAAGTTCGCGTCTTGCAGTAAAAGGTGGTCGAGTTGGACATGAACCAGGCATGTTTTGAAATTATTATTTAGGTTTAAAATATCTTAAATTTACTTCTAATTTAATATGCACTGCGTAAAGGGTTTCATGAATCTCTTACACATATTTTGAAATTTTCTTTTTTTTATTTTCTTTAACTATAATAATGCATCATGGTTCATTAATTTATTTTCTTCATAGGGCGTGAATCTTCTGAAGGCTTCTCTGCAATCAAAGACGGTTTTGACTGATGTTTTTCTCAAGAGTCATTCTTCGGCTTAGGGTTTCACACCTTGTACTGCAGAGAAGCCTTCAGATGATTCACACCCTGTACAATATGAAGAAAAGAAATTATTGAACCATGATCCATTGTCAGTAAAAAAAACAAAAAACAAAACTCCAGCAATATGTAAGAGATCCACGAAACACTTTACTTTGTGCATATTAAATTAGAAGTAAATTCATATATTTTAAACCTGAAGAGCGATAATGATATCTTCATATTTTAAAAACAAAACTTGTCTGGTTCATGTCCAACTTGACCACCTTTACCTCCAAGTCGTCAAGATCTTTCACGTTGAATTTGTTAAGTAGAGTAGCAAATGAAATGTTTGACAGGGGCTGAATTGTCAGATCATCCATCACTATGTAAGTTACTACCTCTTCCACAAAACCACTCTTGTTGGCAGAAATTTCATTTGCAACCTTTTTACCAATAAAAATCAATTGTGAGTTTATAGATGCCCTACAAGTAGGACAATGAGTGGTGTTATCACATGTGACATGACCATAGTGATTGTGGCACCAGTAGAACACATCCACGGAGTTTTTTGAAGAAGTGTCATTAACTAAAGGAAGAAGACCAGAGATTCGTGAAGACATGGGGGCACTTGGTTTCAACACTAGATCCTTATCCTGGTCTGGTTGCATGTAAGTTTCATCCAGATTCTCAACACTTTCATAGAGATTGCCTAAGCTACCAATCATTTGATTCTTGTTGAAAATCCTTCTAACAATAACAATGGGCAAGCAGAGCAGGTTAAAGAGAAAGTCTACAACTGATTTTGATGTTTCTGCGAAAAGGACCTTCTCACGCTTAGTGTTGATAAGCAATTTCAGAGTCAATTTGGAGGAAAAGAAGCCATGTTCATAGAAGTGTTAGGAAAATCTCAAGATACACACTCAAATATTTTTCTAAAAATTGAGTCTACTGTTTATTGATAATTAGAGGACTTTAAATAAAAATGATAATTAAAATATTACGAAAATACAAATAAAATCTCCTTAATCTATCATAAAATAATATTCTACTGCTATTCCTATTTCATCTCTATCAAATCAAACTAAGTATTGCTACACCTAAAATTAGAGCCGTCAAAATGGGTCACAACCCGTCAAAATTGAATTTTTTTTGTGGGTCAAATTTCAACCCGGGTTGGCCCGCCAACCCACCTACCTAATTTTATTTTTTTAATTTATTATTTTATTTATGATACCCTAAATAATAAAATACTTTCTTCACTCACTGTGTATACCAAAAAAGTAACTTCTGCTCTCACAAATCACTCTCACGGAACTGGATCTTATATACGGTGCTGTCACTCTCACTTCTTCACTAAAATTCTTCAAGTAGTAGGTTTTTTTTATGTTTTTTGTGTTTGTTTTTGAATGACATTTGGATTATATTGTACTTCTTATTATTATTTTGAATTGTCTTCTATTTAAGATCATTTTTTGGGAGTGAAATGTGTTTAAATTTGAGTATAGAAAGTTTATAATTTTTTTTATTTAAAAAAATATCTAATTAAATGGGTTAGTGAGTCAACCCGTGGTGGATCGAGCCGGGTTCATATTTTTCTGGCTCGCTAATAAATGAGTCGGGTTGGGTGATTCACTAAGGGACCAACCCGTGGTGGGCCGTGTTGCAACTGGAGTCGCAACGGGACGACGATCCAAAAAAGAAACACGTTTTGAAAAAAGATATTGGAGTCGCCACCATAGTTTATTATGGAAAACTACGAAAAAACCATAAAATGATAAGGCAAGATCCACAAAACTCAGATTTTGGATTCGGGAGTCGGTTACGTGTAGGGAAGGTATTAACACCCTACAATGTCTGCCCTAAGGCAGTACCTTGAATTAGATACACGAATTGTGATGTGGGTTTCAAAATGTTGAATTATCCTGAAAGTTAAAACTTTAAAGAAAAAAATATATATTTTTTAATTTTTTGTTCTTGACGAGGATTGACCTACATATTCTCATATAGAACGAGAAATCAAGTCTATGTAGTTCTAGCTGAAAGATTGTTTGTTTGTTTGAAAATGTTTATATTTTTGTATTTTTATATAAAAAGAGGGGAAAGATTTTAACACAAGGCCTGCACGAACGATCGCACGTGTACTCTAACCTTTTAAAACATAATTTTATTATTTTTGTAAAAAGAAGAGAAAAAGGCGTTTAGTACAAGGCATACACGAACGGTCGTGCTTTAATCTTTTAAAAGGTATTTTTTTAGAATGGAAGGAAAAAAGGTTTTAGCACAACGCCATGTGCTTAAACTTTTAAAAATATTTTTGTAGTTTTCAATATTTATATACTTAAAAAGTAGACGATATCTAAAGCAGAAAAAAGAGAAAAAAGAAAGATAAAATAAAATAAAAAGTAAGATGATAAATAAAAAAACAAAATAATAAGTAGATAAAAAGGTGTGGAGGTACTTAAATAAGAAAAGAGGGTGTCCAAACTATTTTTCCTTTTATATATAGATTGGGCCTGAACCCAAATAAGATGAGGGTGGAAAGTTATAAGAGGGGGTGCGTGCCAAAGTAGAAGTAGGCTCAAGGCCTAAACCCTTATTGAGGGTTGTCAAATTTAATAAAAGGGCTCGAGGCCCAATCAAAAGAAGATGCGGAGGGGTGCGAGAATGAGAAAAGGGGTGTGCGGATGGGAAAGAGAGATTTTCTCCTGTTTTAATTAAAAAAAATAAAAAGAAAACGGAGCCCAGCAGCCTGGCCCAAGGGTTTCAGCAGAAACTTTTAGGGGTTCTTTCCTTCCTATCCCATTTCATCACTTGCCAGAAAACCCATCAGGGTCTATTTCGAGAAAGAAGAAGGAAACCTTCCTCCTCCACGATTCACGCGCATGCGGCTCCGCCAGCCTCCGTTCGAACGGCCACCACGAGAGACCTTCCTACAGGGCTGAAACATCGCCGGCGACGCGCCACTAGGGCCGCCGCTGTCTTCGGCCTCGGATCCCCTTCATCTTCCTTGCCCCTTTTCCCGTGCAAGGGAAGAGCTCGCCTTCCACCTTGCATCGTCGCCGTCGCTCAGACCGCGAACCAAAGTCGCGCTGGCGATGCATCTCACCGCCGAAGCCGTCGCCGCTCGCCCCCAGACGTCGCCGTCGACACCCATCAACAACAGGACCTGTCCGCGCGTGAGAGAGAAAAACCGTTCCTCCTCTGTGACAAACTTCCACCACCACGGGCGAAACCGGCTACCGTCGACAAAGTTGGCCACCGCTGTCTTCGCCGGAATTCGCTTCATCACCGGCGCCTTCAGCGCTGCTTTCCTTCCTCTCCATTCGAGGGTTTATTCCTTTTCTCTCAAACGCCAGATATTCCCAGCAATGTTCACAGCGGATGCCGAGGACGAAAACGTTTTTTTTTAATACCATTTATTGATTAGTTTTTTTATTGTTTGATGCTTCGTCTATTGTTTAATGCTTCGTCTATGGGATTGGAAACGGTGTGTTGTGTGCATATGAGTATGAGTGCGAGTAAGAGAGTGATAGTTGATGATGTATTTTTAAGGCGATGGGATAAGGTGGGTTGTTTCCAAGGACAAGCTTTGAGTGTATTGGCCTGGGATTCGTGATTTTGTTTGTTTGTTTGTTTTGATCGCAGGTGAAACATGGTCCTAAGATTAAAAAAGGGCGGATTGGTTTCATTCTCAGGTGTTTTCTGGATAGTGTAGGTTGAAGAGATGCGCTTGGAGAAGGGTATAGCACCGTGGAAGACCATAATAGGCCAAGAAGATGGTGCCAGTCAGAACAAGAAAAAGATGATGAATTTAGATTTTTGCTTTGGCTGGCTTACTGGTAAACAGTTGAACAAATTCTATGAATGTATCCGATGGGAGTTGGGGAAAGGGCTAAATAATGGTCAAGGAGGACATGTGCTCTCGGCATGGTATTTGTATCAGCAACAGGAAGGAGATACATACATGATCACAGCGAACAAGGATATAGAGTGAAACCAGAACCAGAAACATAAATCATCTAATACAGGCAAAATGACGGCAGTCTACAACCCAATAACATGAACATTTAAGCATGTGGATAATGAAAGTTTTTTAGACTGGGAGCTTACCTCTTGCCCGTATATCCTCTCCTCTCTGTAATTTCTAGCAAGTATTTCTTTTTTAACTTTCTGACCTTGTGCTTTCTCCACTTTGCTTTTTTAGCTATTTGACCTTGGACCTTCTTTATGATACAAAATTATTGTTGGTGCTAGATATGAGAGGAGTCAAGAAATCTTTCCTAAGCGGTGATGGTCGGGTGTTCAAGGTGAGTCTCCAATGCTCAAGCTGCAATGGAGAGGTGTTAGAGGTGAGTGATCGATGATGGTTATGGCGATGGGTGAATATGAGTTGTTAGTATTGACAGAGAAATGAGGAGAAGAGTTAGAATGATGGTGGAGGTGAATGATTGGGAGTGAAAGGGCAATGTGGTTGGGTGTTGGAGGTTTTTTTTTTTGAATCTGTATATGTGAATGGAGGAAGTGGATTCTGTTGAGCAGAGTGAATGGTGATGTTGAGAGTTTTTTCAATACTCAGACTGCCCTCTCATAACTTGGAGATGCGTTTTTGTTTTTTTTTTTTTTTTTTTTCTCTCTCTCAGCCAAAGGCGACTGAAATCACTCTGCCGCTCTTCCACTATCTTTCATGCTCGCACGCTACAGTGTGGAATGGTTGTTTTGTGCACCCAGCCAAGTCACCCTACTGCTGTATTTCCTCTTTCAAGTGAGCCAGCTAAAGATCGTAGGTGCATGCATGGCACAACAACCAAAGATTTGCACCAAAAGGAGATAGGGCGTGAAAAAACGAAAAGGAAAGCAGAGTTGCTTTTGTGATTTTTTCTCTTTTTTTTTTCTTTTTTTTTCTTTTCTTTTTAGATTTTTTTTTGTTTTGTTTTCTACAACTTTCAACATAAAAAATTAAATTAACAGAAGATAAAAATTAGCTAAAGGAAACTAACGTAAACAAATAAAAATGAAATAACTCTAAAAAATAAAAAAAAAAACTAATGAAAAAAAGAAAGAAAAAAAAGAGATTAAATAATATAAAGCGAAATAAAATAATAAAAACAAAATTAAAATGATAAAAGATATAAAATAAAGTAAGAAATGTAAAACAAAAAAAGAAATATATTATTTAGTCACATAGACAAAATTGGGTATTGACAGGCCGGGTCGAATCGATTTACTCGTTTTGACATCTCAACCTAAAATCATAATTACCTATTCTATCTTTATCAAATCAAACTAATTATTATTAAACCTAAAACTAATAAAATAAAATTTAAATAAACTATTTTATCTCTATCAAATCAAATTAAATATTAAAATATATTAGATTCTATAATAAAATATATAATTTTAGATTAAAAATTAATTTTAGATCTTGGAAAGCTAGAGGCAGTGGTTAGGATATTGGAAAGCAAGGCAATACAATCGAATCATGCATCAAATACTTAAGGCTCATCCGGATATGTATAATTGTCTAGCTATTGGTCGTCTTTGCAAATGCATAGTTCAGCTGGCCCATCCCCAACACTATGCAAGGTCAATCCCCCAATCTGTCTATGTTTAAACTCCAAAATTATAGACGAGGACCTTCCTCTACTCTCACCACTCACACTGTTCTCCTCTATATGAGTATGAACAATGCTTTGAGTGTCGGGATAGACAGACCATTTCAAAGCTCCCGACCTTATACAAACAACAACAATAGTTCTCCTAACATCACATATAGTCATCTCATCTTGAGATGTCTCGTTCAAGCACAATTTCATCAATTCAATTCAAGTATATAAACATACATTCATACACACATAATACTTCACATAACATCAGCAAGAAGTTCCTCCTTGAATTCTATTCCACATTTCCATTCATAATTGTACATGTCGATATATCCAAAATCTTTAGTCATGTCATAAAAACAACTCATACATACTCAGACATTACATATTTTCATATAAACATCACTTATTAACACAAATTTCTTTATAGCATATTATTATCAACACTTACGTAATTTAAAAGGCTTGGAGACCCTCACCAATGGCTCTAGAAGGGTCAAAAACCCCTAGAACGAACTAAAGAACGTCCAAAACGGACGTTCGGAATTCCCAAAACGTCTAAAACATCAAAAACACTCAATCTGCCACACATAATTCGCTCCGCGCACCCCCTTTGTGCGCTCAGCGAATTTTGTGTGCAGGAAAAGCTAAATTCTGCAGATTTTGACAACCAAACACCCCAAAATTTGTTCTAGACCACTTTCCCAACTTCTAAGACCCCTAATATGCGATTAAGACTTGTTTAGACATATCTAAAAGTTTCAAAATGATCTTACTACAATTCTGGTTGATTAAGATCCAATTCATGCCTAAAAACACCAATTTATTCAACTAAGTGACCCTAATTCAGTTCTACCATTTAGGACCTTATTTTTACCAATTTTACTATCCTAACAAGTTACAATTGATTACTCTAAGTTATCCAAACAGTCCAACAGAACCCATAACCTCAAATTCTCCAATTCACTACCTTACTTCCTCTAAAAGACCCTAAAACAGTACCAAACCACGAAGTTTCTGCCCGACACTTCTTACATGGTTTTATCACCACTAACATACACAATCCAGAAATCAAACACATTCTAGTACAGTTCATCAACAGTATCATTCCACAACACAACTTCAATTATTACGTAATAAAGTGTAAACGATTCTAGCACATGCACAATTCATAAAAACTATAGAAAAGAGTATCTAGCTCCCCTTACCTCAGTTTCTCGCAACAGAACAATCACTTGGAATTGCTCTAACAATAACCCCAGCAGTCACAGGACCTACAGGTGATACAGCACATCTCTTAGAGCTAGAATAAATTGAAAATGGAAGATAGGACACACCAAGCACATGCAACCAGTAAAGTTGCATGCCATAGGCTCTAGAACAGTTGAAGAAATGGGAAAAAGAGGCTTACAGGTTGGAATTGAAAAGCGATCGGTTTGAATTGAAGCCCCCTACGTTGCGAGCGCTTGAACACCTTCAGAATCAAAATTAAACGGTAAATTTTTCTAGAATTCTAAAGAGAAGGCAGAGAGGGTCTATGGCTAAAGAGTTCTCTGCTTTCTAGAGAGAGAGAGAGAGAGAGAGAGAGAGAGAGAGAGAAATGGAAATAGCTTAATGAATCAGAATTCTAAAAAAGCTCCCCCTCCAAGGCTAAGGCTCCCTTAAGTTATGGGTCTGGTTGCCTCAAATCATAGGCCCAATGACCCTAAACTTTTTCAGGTCCTTACATATTTTCTAGTAACTTGTTATAGACACTTTTTATTAATAAATGGTTAGATAATTATAGTTGTGTTAGAATAAGTCACAACCAACCAATACAAAATTCACTGTTGTTGTTATTAAAAATTACATAAACAATAAGCTATAAGGACAAAAGTTTTTCATTAAGATTAAAACTCTCTTGCGCACTGTGTTCGTCTTGAAAGATTTTATTATTCATTATCATTTGCACACGGATTAATGATTTCATGTGTGTTCGTTTTAAGGTATTTATTTAAAAGAAAAAAAAATGATTTGCAGAATTGATGGTTAATTCCATCTTTGTTATTATGTAGAGATTTTAGGTCTTGTTCACTTGAGTGAAGTTGAGGGAGAGTAATTAAGTGGATTTGAGAGTATTTGAAGATAATTTTTTTTGCAGTTTATTTTAGTGAATTTGGAAGTAATCGAGAGTGGATTTGGAAGTAAAGTTTGTGAAAATTAGTATAGTATTTAATTTATGTGAGAGATTAAAAGAAAATTACTTTCAAATCCACTCACGATTACTTTCAAATTCACTCAAATAAGCTACAAAAAAAAATTATCTTCAAATCTTCTCGAATTCACTCAATTACTCTCTCTCAAACCCATGCAAATAAACAAGGCCTTAAAGAATTAGATAATGTTTTTCTAAAAAACCAATTTTGTTCCTGTAAAATAATACATTCTTCTAATAGTTATCTTGAAAAATGCATACAGCATAATATGATGGATTCCAATAAAGAAAATCACTTCAACTAAACTTGAAAATTTCATTTTTATTAATTTTATTAATAATAATATAATAAAATTGTAATATTAATAATAATGTTATTATTAAATAATAATAATAATAATAAACTTACGTAGCCCTCTGCTTCTTCTCTGTTTTTTAGCCAAGACAATAAAGTTATATTTCATAGATTTTTTTTTCAGATTATCAGTACAATTTAATCTTTTAATTTGTATTTAAATTCAATAATTTTTTACAGAAATATCAAAGTTAGTTTTATTCAAGAAGATTTATTATTTCTTTATGAAAAATTGAAATTGAAATTAAAATTACAAAAAATTAAATTAAATTTTTATTTAAATATATTGTATTAATTATTTATTAATTATATTGTATTAAACTTAGTTATTTTTTAAAATATATTATATTAATTATTTAATTTTTTTAGTACAACTATTTCAAATAACTTTTGTCAAAAAATATATTATTTTTAAATATCATTTTTACCACTAAAAGTTATTGAAAGATATTAAAGTAGACAACATAATTTTATCAAATGAGTTCGTTTTAAAACTTGTGATTGGGAAACTAATGTCATCCTATACTAACTACAAACAATAGGTGAAATCCAGACACAATCAAAAGTTATTTCTAGAATTTATTACACACATTATCATTAAAGATATCAACAGGAAGCAAAATAATATATGATAGATCACTGGTTCCAAAAAAGGTATGAAAAGAAACTATAGGTCACAAAAAGAAAAAAACAATTTTCAAAATTCTTCGCTCAGTGGATCTAATTAACCACACTTAATAAGGAAAATTCCTTCGTATATGAAAATTGATACCATCATGCACCAAAGTACGACCCGAAGATGATAATGTGACAATTCTTATTCCTAGAAAGAGAAAGCTTCTTCTAAAACTCACGTATAAATGAGAAAAGTTGAGCATTTAAATCCAACAAAATTGCAAGACAAAATATAATGTTTTTGTAGAAAAAAATAATGTCATCATTGTCCCTTTATATTTAATATTTATGAAACTATCACTTAATCGAATTATTATGCTTACTCAAATACTAGTATTTTTATGTTTTTGTAAGTGGGTTCAAAATACATTCATGATATTTTAATAACACATTAAAAAAAAATTAATACACTAACATAAGGAGGAAAGCACTAAAAAAAAAGAAAAAGTCATTGATCGAATTTTTCAGTTATTTATAAAGATTAAATAAATATAAGTAATGATTATTTATTAGATTTAAATTTTTTACTTTCATTTTGAGACCACACTCTTAATATATAATATAAAGAAGTTGAGTGAGTGTTACAAAATTATTTTATAAAAGATCTGATAAATTTTTTCTAACTCTGTAATAATTTATAATTAGTCCGTTTTAAAAATATACAAATTAATAAAATAATAATACTTAATCTATTTTTATTATATTTTCTTTAACACAATGTAAATGGTAAAAAAGTTGCAAACAAATTTCGTAGAAGTAGGTAAATGAATTGCAAATATAATGTTTTTATGAAATAAAATTATGAAAATCACAGGAAGACAATGTTGCTATAAACTTCAAAACCGAAATGTAAAATAATAGAAACAATGGTGCCTTCGTCTTCTCTCACGGCGATGGTTCGATGACCCTTTACCTTCTTTTTCTTCTGTGGTGTCGTGGAGGAACAACCTCCAGAGGCTTTTTCTTCTTCCCGGAGCAGCACGCGACGGCGCAGGTGGTGGCGCAACCTTCTGCTTTTCGTTCTGCAGTGGTGGAGTTGGAGAGAAGTTTTGATGGCAGAGGCGTCGCGCTTCTTCTTTTTGCGCAGCATTGGCGGTTTCCGTGTTGCTGTTCTGCTTTTCCTGCAGGTCTGGGTAGGTACAAAGCTTCTTCTTCCTCCAACATTACGTCCAACACGCAACCAGTACTGTACTCACCATTATATTTTGAGTAATAATACTATTATTATTATTTACATGAATATCTGTTAAAAAGTTTCTGAAGAAGATTGTGATGTAATTTGCAGTGTCATTCTTCTTCCCATTGCAATAACATTTTATGTTACTTGGGGATTTATCCGATTTGTTGATGGTTTCTTCTCTCCAATATATAATCATCTAGGAATCAATATTTTTGGTAAGATTTTATTACCTAATTATTAGTAAACACATTTTTTTTAAAATCATTTTGGTTATAAATTTAAGACATACATAAATTCGATGTATAAGTTTATTCACTTAGAAAGATAAATTATTAGAAATATGGCATTTTTTAAAGTTATATGATTTAGGATGAAATTGTATCATTTGTTAAAAATGTTGTTCTTATTGTTTCTTTTATTTATATCTCTCACAAATTCAATTTTTTTGAAATAGTGTGTTAGATTGTTTGTAAGATATACTATTATCATGAACTTTAACAGAAAATTTTTCTCAATTTACAGGTCTTGGATTTTTAACTTCCATCACTTTTATATTTTTGGTTGGAATTTTCATGTCATCATGGTTAGGAATTTCACTTCTCACCCTTGGTGAATGGTTCATCAAGAAAATGCCTTTAGTAAGCTACATGTATGTTGCTTCTAAACAAATAAGTGTAGCAATATCACCTAGTATATTTCTCAACATATTATCACCTAACTCTATATCATTATTTTCGTGTTTGTTTAGCAAACTTTAAAAGCTTTGTTAATTAATTCATAGATCAAAGCTCAAATGCTTTCAAGGAAGTTGCGATCATAAGACACCCTCGTGTTGGTGAGTATGCAATTGGATTCATCACTTCTTCGGTGATACTAAGAAATAGAGATTATGATGAACTATTTTGTGTTTACGTTCCCATTAATCACTTGTACCTTGGAGATATTTATCTCATTGGCCCAAATGATATTCTAAGACCAAATTTGTCTGTTCGAGAAGGAATAGGTACGAATGTTCGATAAAATTAAATATGTTTTTAGTTTTAAATTTTAATGTGAAATTGAAATGTTTTTTTTATCTTCAATTTTGATATAATTTGTTTTTTAAATCAGAAAGCTTCAGAAGAAAAACTAGTAATTGGAGGAGAAGTTTGTATGTGGGGGCGAGACAGCTGATACATCAGACGTTCAACAAACAATATGGCCTCGAGCAGCAGCAGCAGGTTTGCTTCATTACTAATGCAAAGTTGTTCACCATTCTTGTATTGTTCTTTTTATCAGTTTTAGTATTGAAGCATAATCATTCCCTATGAATTGACACAGCTATGCTTTGTTTTGAAATATGTAAAGGCATATTTATAAACTATAATCATGTAAAGGACTCATGTATTCACCATTGCTTGTTTCCCACAGAACGACTATGGAGTCCTAGAGAATTTACTTCAGGAAAACATGCTAGAGTAACAGCACTGAAAAGGTTGCAATACTTCAGATGTCTCTTGAATAGACGTGGGGTTGCAGCTGCTCCTGTCACAAATTATTATGCTAGAACTCCTCCTGATGGTCCAGGCTCATGCTTGGTGCAGTAAAGTTATTCATCTGTGCATGTCTAGACTATTGTGAATGTAAACTCATGTTTATCTAGCTAGGAGTTAGTGAATGATAGATATTTGTGGTTCATTGACAGCATTCATAGTGTAAGTTATTGTCCAATTCAATAAACAATACCTGTTCTGTCCACCTGTTTATCTGTTTCCAAGTGCAAATTTTGTGATTAGGACTGGGTTTGAGTTAGGTTTAAAAGTCATTTATGATATGACAGCTATTGTCATTTACTATTTAACCGATGGATTTTGGATTTGCGGGGTGGCAAGAGTGTTTCTTTCGTTAAAAAGCAAAACAATTTAACAAGAGTGGGTGGTGGTGACGATGAAGCTTCCAGCAGTTGCGCTGTAAGAAGGAGACAAAGTGTGACGGCAGCTGAGTGGAGGATTCCGAAGACGATCATCTTAAAATAGGAAAAAGAAGCCACAGGTGTACAATAACAACAAGAATAGTAATAATATTACTATATTTAAACTAATTCCTCGTTCGTAATTTATTTCGATTTAATTTTTATTAATTTTATTTTATTTTAATATAATTTCTTCATTTTACTGATTATATTTTATATTAAATTATTTCTATGACTAGGATTAAAATAATAATTATATAATTTTTTCAATTAAAATAATGTCTTTAACCTATCAATCACATTTCATCGTTTTAATTAACTTTTATAAAATTTTCTCTCAATTCTTTTATTATTATTTTTCTAATTCAAATAATTTTCACTTTTATCTTTTTTTTTCTCTCAAGTTCATATTTAAAAACAAACACAGATTTATAAATTTTAGAGATCAATTTAGAATATATAATAATATGTAACTAAAATTTTGGCATAAATAAATTTTAATTTTAATTAATATATTAATTATGTTTTTTATTAATAAGAATTTTTTTCTAAATATTACTAATTTTTAATTTATAAAATGATATTTAATTTAAATAATTTCAGTTGCACGAGTTATGAATGAAAGCCACACCTCTCGCCCCGCTCTCTGCTATTTTCAGCCTCGTGGTCCAGTCCAGTGGGGTTCGTCCGAGTCCTCGGTTCCCTGTCAGAAGCACACCAATTCTTTTATTATTTTACTAAAATATAATTAGTAAAATGAAGAAATTATATTAAAATAAAATGAAATTAATATAAATACAATTCTTATAGGATGAAAAATATGTTATATTTTACTTTACGAGATGAAAAATATGTTATATTTTACTTTACGAGATGAAAAATATGATATAAATATATCCTTTTATTGCAGTATTAAAAACTTCATTGACGATGTTTTGTTTCTTTCTTAACAGAGTGTCGATCTGCTTAAATCTTCTCTGCAATAGAAGGCTGTTCTTACCAGCGTTTTCCTAAAAAAAAAATGTTTGTGATGCTAATGTTTTTGTTGTTTTTTTTTTCTCATTATTGGTGTTCTCTTTTGATGCTTTCTTGTTTAGATTTTTAGGTACAATATTAACTAATCCTTTATATCACATTTGGTATTAATATTATTGTATTTGTTTTGCTGCAATCTATTATATGATCGTGATTAAGTGTGTGACTCTGTGAGTGTCTCTCACGTATTTCTTCCTTAGTTTTTGTGTAAGTTGAGGTGGCGACAATTATATTATTATTTTTTATATCATTTTTACTTGACTTATTTAAAATGAAAATTAATGAATGTGTATTTTTCTCAAAGGGTTTTAATTTAAAAGAAATAAATATATACATATATAGTTTGCAACTGTTACCGTAGAATTTGGACGTTAATTTGAGATATGCTAACGAAGAGACGTATAGTTACTGAAAATACGTTAAAAAAAATGATACTTACATGTATGGACGTTTGATCCTTTACAACATGTAAAAAATATATATAATGCCGCTAATTTCGTCTTAAAATATTCTTTTAAACCATTAGTTAATGAGAAAATCATCCGTCTCCAACAAAACATAAATGAATTCGGAGATAAGTAGATTTAGAGAAGATTTTAAGGTGAATTTTTTTGTTGGTTATTTAAGTAGATTTAGAGATAAGTAAGACTGAATTTGCAAGTAAAGTTTGTAAGAATTAGTGTAGGATTTAATTAATGTGACAAATTAAAAAAATTTACTTCTAAATCCTCTCAAATTCCCTTAATTACTCTCCCCTAAATTCATCCATTTAAGTGAACAAAGTATAACTTAAGATATATACCTTTTGTGTTTTTGTGTTAAATAAAATTATAATATTTGTTAGTGATAGGTTTTTCATAAAAACTAATTCTAAAAGATCATGTAAACATTACAAAAGGTTACGAAAAATGATTGTAGATGTTGTCAATATAAAGAGACAGAAACGATTATGCTGTCCCATTAAATTTTGCGCACTACTTTATTGATTCATTTATTTATTTTCTTTGTTCTTGGCCATGCATACCGTTTCCCTTTCTTTATGGAGTATTAATAAGCAAGGAAAGAAAACCTTTCCAAATACCAAACTCACCACAAATATGAATTTCATTATTTATATATAGCTATCAACAATCAGATATAGATTAAGACATGTAATAGAGCATAACACTTAATCTATCAGCATGGCATCTTCTTCCTCCAAATTGACTCTGAAATTGCTTATCGATTCTAAGCGTGAGAAGGTCCTGTTTGCAAAAGCATCAAAAGCTATTGTAGATTTTTTCTTTAACTTGCTCTGCTTGCCCATTGGTACTGTCATCAGGATTCTCAACAAGAATCAAATGGTTGGTAGTTTAGCCAATCTCTATGAAAGTGTTGAGAATCTGGATGAAACTTACATGCAACCAGACCAGAATAAGGATCTCCTGTTGAAGCCAAGTGCCTCCATGTCTTCAAAAATCTCTGGTCTTCTTCCTTCAGTTAATGACAGTTCTTCCAACAACTTTGTGAATGTGTTCTATCGGTGCCAAAGTCATTATAGTCGCGTCACATGTGATAACAACACTCGTTGTCCTGATTGTAATAGACCTATGAACTCGCAAATGATTTTTATTGGTGAAAAGGTTGCAAATGAAATTTCTGCTGAGAAGAATGGTTTTGTGAAAGGGGTAGTAACTTACATGGTGATGGATGATTTAGCGATTCAGCCCATGTCAAGCATATCAAGCATTACCCTACTTAACAAATTCAACGTCAAAGAGGTTGGCACCTTGCAGGAAACAGTGGTCGAGTTGGACATGAACCAGGCATGTTTTGTTTTTAAAATATGAAGATATCATTATCGCTCTTCAAGTTTAAAATATCTTAATTTACTTCTAGTTTAATATGCACGAAAGTAAAGTGTTTTGTGAATCTCTTACACATATGTTGGAGTTTTCTTTTTTTAACTAACAATATGGATCATGTTTCATTAATTTGTTTTATTTATTTTGTACAGGGTGTGAATCTTCTAAAGGCTTCTCTGGAGTCGAAGACAGTTTTGACTAATGTTTTTCTCAATAATCACATGCATTGCTCTCGAGCAATATAATATTTTAACAATTTTTTTATAATAATATTTTGACAATAATCATGTCATTATTAAATAATTACAAATTATTCACGTATAAGTTGTCAAAATATTATTAAAAAATTGTTAAAGAAAACATACATGAGTAGTATTTTATTTTAAATCAATAATCACTGCATGAATTGTAGTCTTCGACTATATAATTACAATATATTTATAATTGTTATCATAAAATATTCTCTTCCTTTTTCGTTATAATTGCCATGGCAAAGAAATTGTGATTACCTTTTATATTATTGAGTATAATATTTGTAACATTTTTAATTTGTCTAACCAAAATACACATCATTCATCATAAAATAAATTTTAAACCTAGAATAAAAAGTTTGTCAAAGATGAAAGAGGAAAATTTTCAATAATGGGTAATTTAATTCGTTAATTATAGAAGTAGGATAGTTAATTTAAAATTTCCAGATTAAGGTAAATTGTCATAAGTTGTAAATACTTCCTAATTGAAATCATCTTAGTGAAAAATTTATAAAACTATTGGCTAAAGTGGTAATTTCAACAAGATGTTAAGTTCAACAACAGATAAAAAGTTGGAAAAAGTTTATTTTTTAGAAATTTTTGACAATGTATATGTGATAGTTTATGATTAGTTTAGAGTAATTATAGAATGGGTGATTTTTCGAAAGTTTGTTCTGAAAAGTGTGTGAGAGGACAAAACATGTTGGAAAGCCTCTGTTGATGTGTGGGGACAGTCAGCAGTTCCTGAAAATTGTTGGACGTTACAAATTTCAAATATTTTTTTTAAAATAAATTTAAACAAATCAATAAAATGGTGACACATATCCTATTATACAAAAATTATTAAAATACCAGCATCCTAAAATGTTTGGTACGATCAACAACCTCTAAAAAAAATCGTCATTATTCCTGATGATTTATTTTTTTTAATTTTTATTTATGAAAAAGTTATCTTAACTTTAGTTTAATTAAAAATTGTTATCATTCTTGACCAATTTCCTTCAATTGTTCCCACGACTTTTTTTTTTCAATATTTTTATAAAAAAGTCGTCATTATTTCTGATGATTTATTTTTTTTAATACTTTATTTTAATTAAAATTTGTTATCATTTTCGACGAATTTCCTGTAACATTTTTACAAAAAAAAAAATGGTTTCTAATGATTTTCTAACATTTTTACAAAGAAGTCGTCATCAGAGTCCCAATGATTTCATCTTTTCAGATTTTTTTATGAAAAGGTTTTCTTAACTTTAGTTTAATTATTCTTGACGAATTCCCTTCGACATTTTTACAAAATGAAGTTGCTCCTAACGACTTCACATTTTTTTAAATTTTTTAAGAAGAATTCATTTTTACTTATGTTGGCTTTAATTTGAAATATTATATTATAAATTTTAAGTTAATTTTTTTATATAATTTATGGGATAAATCCCTTTTTTTTAATTTTCTGAAAAATAAAGAAGAGAAACTTAGCCGAATATTCCTAACTTTGTCCCCTGCAATATTTCATAACTAGTTCGAAAGTTGAATATTCTTTGGAAGAAGTTTTTTTTTAAAAAAAAAAAAAAATCTTGAAGAGACTGAGGAATTAAAAGTGAAGAAAAAGTTGTCACAATCACCCTATTCACCTTCCATCATCATCATCATCTAAAAGCTCCTCCTGTCCACATCCTCTAATACCCAAATAGAGATGTCAATTTAATCCATGGTTTCAGGGTCAGTCCCAACCCAACCTACTATTAAAAAAGTCCTATTTTAAGAAGCTCCTCAAATAGGGATCAGAAATCCAAAATCCCCTCTCAAGTATGTTAAGATTAGGGTTAAAATAAATTTAACCCCACTCCAAAACTTTAATTAAATTTTAACCCAACTCCAAAACTTCAAATCTCTCTCTTCAAAGTTTTTATTTTAATATCTGCATTTGAAAAGAAAAAACTCAACGTATATTTTATATTTACAAATGAGAAACAACTATAACTCAACATATACGTTATCATATTTGCACCTATAATTTGCTCATGTCTAAAATCAATTATAAAGTTTATTACAATACTGACATTTATATTGTATTTAGAAATATCATTGTATATAAATGCAGTACTTTTAAATGTAATATTTTATTTTTAAAATTTTTAACGAAAAAAAAAAGAGTGTTGAATAAGAGATATTTAATCAAAGTCAAGTGCATGAAATTAAAAGAAAAAGCACATGAACATTTCTAATTTATGAGATAACTATTCTATCAGTAAAGGTAAGCATATATTTCAACCCAAACAAATATGATAAAAAGGTGAGATAGAAAAATAATTAATTGACATCATAAAAACTTTTTGATAAATGTAGCCTTAATTTAATTTCTACTGTGTAACATCAAATAATCATAAACTTAGAAAAAGTATATTTTCATTCAGTGTGCAATGTGTACTTAAAATTAAAATAATATAAGAAAAAGTAAAGATGTATAAAGAAAATGAGTGTAGGAAAAAAGAAAAGAAAAATTGGGGTTCAGGATGTTTGAATTGTGAAGAGGTTCAAAGGAAAGATAAGTTATCTACAATTATTCTCATCACTTAATTATTAAATTAATTAATTATATTATACAGTTTCTATATCTACATTATTGCAATTTAAATAGTTGTGATAGTAAGTACTCTTATATAGTTTAAGTTAGGTTTGAGTTTGTTGTTATAAAATTTTTATTTTTATATTTTTTTCATGGTAAAAAGAAAAGTCCATGGGCTAGTCCTAACTCACAGGGTTTTAGGGGTTTTTGGCTCTGTGGACTTTTTCAATAAGAATTATTTCTGATCTTGTGAACTTTTTTAACCCCAACTCACATATATTAAGATCAGGGCCTATCAAATGGACTAATTTGACATCTAATTAATTAGAAGGGTCGTCCATGGCAATGGTGGAAATAACGTGCATGCCCAGCTTTTAGAGGGTTTTAATTTTAAACTTTTGTCCTTATAGTTTGGTTGTGGCTTATTCTAACACCACTATCGTTATTAACCATCTAGTAATAAAAAGTGTCTATAACGAGATACTAGAAATACATTAAAAAAAATATAATGATAGTTTTAATGGTGTTACATTTATGATCCATACATTCTTAAATGTATATTGAATTACTAAGAAGTTGAAAAGTGTATCAAAAAATACCTTTAATTTTTAATTAAACTTTAGATTTTATTTTAATAAAATTGCATTTACAAAAACAGTGAATAAGTAAAAAAGAAGGTGAATTTTAATTACAATCTTATGGGTGGTAGCATGATAACAAGACATATTTTTAATTGCATTAAGTCCTAATTGGATATTGGACTTTTTTGAATGGCTTTTTTTTTTCTCAAAAAAAGGTGATGCAATGAGTAATTTAAAAAAACAACCGTCAATATTTTATAGCTTTGTTCTACAATTCTAATAATTTTATTGTGTTATGGTTATACGTTATATTTGAATAATTTTGTTGTGTTACGGTATATTACATGATATAAAATAAAATATTGAGTTAAGTTTTAATTTTAACCGGTAAAACAATGATAAAATTATTCTAAAAAAAACACAAAAAAACAAAGGTAAGTCAAATTTTTTTCTTACGTCGAAGACACGAAAAATAACTGCACATTGTAAATATAAATAGACAGAGACGATTACGCTGTTCCACTAAATTTTGCATGCCTATTTTATTGCTTGGTATCATTTCTTTTCGTTGTTGGCCATGCATGCCATTCTAAAATGTCAATCTTTTTTCTTTTTTTAAATAGACTAGAATGAAGGTTAAAATAGATTTTTTTTCATTGACAAAATTTAATTAATTTTTAATCTAAAATTATATATTTTATTATATAATATAAAATATTATAAAATAATTATATTTAAATTAATATTTTTATATCATATTTATTACTGTGCTATTAAATAAAATATATAATATATAATTTAATATAGTTATTGATTATTTTTATTAATTTTATAATTTTTTAAAGAAAAAATTTATAATATTTAATAAAACAGTAATCGTAGTAATAAAATTTCAGACATAATAAAATAAACATGAAGTGTAATCAATGTGAAGATATACAGTTTATTAATCCTATCTACAAAAGTGATTGTAGATACGAAAAACAACTACACGTTATAAAGAGATAGAAACGATTACGCTGTCCAAGTAAATTTTGCCCACTAATTTATCGATTCATTCATTTATTTTCTTTCTGGAATATTTAATAAGCAATGAAAGAAAACCTTTTGATCCAAATTCCAAATTCATCACAAATATGAATTTCATTATTTATATATAGATGTCGAAAGTCACATTTAGTCTAAGACCTGTAATACAGCATAGCACCTCATCTATGAGTATGATATTTTCTTCTTTCAAATTGATTTTGAAACTGCTTATCGACGCTAAGCGTGAGAAGGTCTTATTCGCAGAAGCATCAAAAACGGTTATAGACTTTTTATTTAACTTGCTCTGCTTGCCCATCGGTACTGTCATAAGGATTCTCAACAATAATCAAATGGTTGGCAGCTTGGCCAATCTCTATGAAAGTGTTGAGAATCTGGATGAAACTTACATGTAACCAGACCAGAATAAGGATTTACTGTTGAAACCAAGTGCCCCCATGTCTTTACGAATCTCTGGTTTTCTTCCTTCAGTTAATGACACTTCGTTCAAAAATTCCACGAATGTATTCTACAGGTGCCCAAGTCACTTTGGTCACGTCACATGTGATAACACCACTTTTTGTCCTACTTATTGTGGGGGATATATGAACTCGCCATTGATTTTTGTTGGTGGAAAGGTTGCAAATGAAATTTCTTCCGACAAGAGTGGTTTTGTGAAAGAAGTGGTAACGTATATGGTGATGGATGATTTAGTGATTCAGCCCATGTCAAGCATATCAAGTCTTACCATACTTAACAAATTCAACGTCAAAGAGGTTGGCGTCTTGCAGGAAAAGATGGTCGAGTTAGACATGAACCAGACATGTTTTTGTTTATAAAATATGCAGATATCAAATTTTCTGTTAGGTTTAAAATATCTTAACTTCTAATTAATAAGCACAACTCAAAGGGTTTCCTGAATCTCTTACACACATGTTGGAATTTTTATTTTTTTTATATTTTCGTTAACTAATAATGCATCATGGTTCATTAATTTATTTTCTTCATATTATAGGGCATGAATCTTCTTAAGGCTTCTATGCTGTCGAAGACGATTTTGACAGATATTTTTCTCAAGAATCATTCTTCGCCATAGGGTTTCATACATAGTAATATCATATTTTAAGTGAATAATCAGTGCATGGAATTGTTCTCTTATTTATGGTCTATATATAGGTTGTTAAATATGTATTGAAAATATCATAAAATGAACTTTTAACTTTATAACTTAATTTTACATGTTAAGATCTGTAAAAAAACATTGTTGGTTAAACATAAATTGACTGCTTTAATGAGTATTTAATATGTTAAAGAATTATGAATATGGGTTTTTTTTAAGAGATGTTGGTTTCACAAATTTAACTAATGCGCATATGGATATTTTTATCACATGCAAATTTCATAATATTCTTTCAGTCCTGGTTAATCATTTTATATTATAAATTGGTTAGGTAAATTGTGAAAAATTTAATTTTCTGGTTCATGTTTTTTATTTTATTTTTTTGTTTTGCTGTTTGAAACAGGATGGGATCTGCTAAAGACTTCTCCAGAGTTGAAGATGCTGTTGAGAAGTTTTTTTTCAAGAACGGCACATCATTCCTTAAAAAAACAGTTTTCGTTTTTTTAAATTTTGGTTTGGAAGTTTTTGACATCACTATGTTTATGTGCTTTTCGTAATTTTATGTTATAAAAACTTTATGTTTCAAATTCATTTACTCAGTCCTACAAAATGCGAGGAAAATATTGTGGTTCTTGTGTATCAATTTTGATTTTCACGTCTATTTAAATCTTCTTTGCATTACATATTTATTTTAATCTTTAGAGACTGAGAACTCCGATTTCAGTTTTTTTTTTTTTTGATTTTAATGCTATCATCCGTATTTCTCTTTATATTAAAAACATCAAAATTGACGTTCATGAATGTATTTTGAACTAACAACATAAAAAACATACATGAGTTGACTTGTACTAAGGTAACATGACACATGTGTCTAACAAAATAAGATTTATAATTTCATATATATTAAGTATAAAGAGATTTTGATAACAATATATTTTGTTAACAAAAACATTATTTGTTGTCATTATAATTTTTGTTAAATTCAAATGATATTTTAATCTGAATTTTGTCTAATACATAGTGTTATTGAGATTAGATTAATTTTGATTTAGAGCACATAATACATCACTCAAAGATTTCCTAAAATATATAATTTCATTATCATTAAGATTTTTGACACTAAAAAAACACGTCAAAATCGAATAAAAATATAATAAAAATATAATTGATGTTGACCCCACCATAAAAGACAGCAACCTTGAGATCGGGTAAATATAATAAAAATATAATTTTTTTATTTTTACTATTTTATTTCAGATCTTTCATAACAAATGAAGATGCTGAAACACTACCGTTCAATTTAAAGACAGCAATAGATGTATATAACCAAGCAGATTATATTTTCTGAAGGAATTTAACTTTAAAGCACTTCATTAAAACATATACAAAATTATATGAATTTTTGAGAGCTTCTTTATTACAAAAAATTCTATATTTTAATAAATAAGCTCTTAAAAACACTTCTAGTTAGTATCCAAACATGTCATAAATGTCAATTTCATAATACCAGTTTTAATGTTTTGCCAATTTCATTTTTCATCACAACATCTATTTGTCAATAAGAGAAGCTCGGATCGGATAGATATGGCCTAAAAAATCAACTAATCATAGAAGAGACTAAAAAATAGAATGATTTTGAACATAACCTTCAAAACTAGAGACCAAACGATATTAAATTAAAAAATAATAATCAATTTATTTTCAATTTTTCTCAAATTCATTCAATTTATTTTTCCTAAATCCATCTTTGAATGTGACAAAGTATTTTACAGAATCTTATAAAGTTTGCAGTGAATTTGAGTTTTCAATTATTTGTATTTTATTTAAATATTAAGATCCAAAACAAAATTTTACTTAAAGAAGGTTATGTGTGATTTTCACGGTAGTTTAATTCCTATTTTCGTGTATGCACTTTTGTTCTTATTTATTTTGAAAATAAAAAACATTTTACATTTCTTTCATCTTTAACAAGGGTGGATGTAAGTATGATACGAAATACCATGGGCAAATTTGTTAACGTTGCTAGTTTTATACGAAAAAGGAAACTTTTGAACCCCTTTTAGCAAAACTCAGAATCTTTAAGAAAAAAAAGTTAAATACGCAAAAATGTGAGCATATTATATGTTATGATTTTTTTTCTACAGTTCTAATAATTTTATTGTTTTACGATATTACATGATATAAAATAAAATATCGAGTTAAGTTTTAATTTTAACCGGTAAAATAATATAAAATTATTATTAAAAAAGGTTAAATATGTTTTTAGTCCCTATATTTTGAGGTGATTTTGGTTTTAGTCCATTTTCAAACTATGGTACAATTTAGTCTTTAAACTTTAGAAAATTCTGGTTTTAGTCTTTTTTACCAAAATTTTTTAACTTTATTTGTTGTTTCAAACACGTTTCTCAGTTAACATTGAAGTAAAAATGTGTCAAACAGGGTAAACAATCTAAATATTATAATAAAACGTGCTTGAAACAACAAATAAAGTTAAAAAAAATTGCTAAAAAAGACTAAAATCAGAGTTTTCTAAAGTTGAAGGATTAAATTGTACCATATTTTGAAAATGGATTAAAATCAAAATCGCCTCAGGACTAAAAATATATTTAACCCTTAAAAAAAATAAAAAACAAAGGGAAGTCGAATCTTTTTCTTACCAAAAAGACACGAAAAATAACTGCACATCGTAAATATAAATAGCCAGAGACGATTACGCTTTTTCAGTAAATTTTGCATGCCTATTTATTGATTGATATTATTTCTTTTCATTGTTGGCCATGCATGCCGTTTCACTTCCATGAGTAGTTAAAAAGCTATGTAAGAAAACTTTGATTCATGATTTATTGGTAAGTTTTAATTTATTTTTGAAAAAAAAATTCTTTAAGAAATTCTTTCACATGTGGTAAATAATATTCCAATTTCCAAAATCTCAATCTTCTTTCTCTATTAAATAGATTAGAATGAAGGTTAAAATAGATTTTTTTCATTAACAAAATTTAATTAATTTTTAATCTAAAATTATATATTTTATCATATAATCTAATATATTGTAATTTTTTTATATTTAAATTAATATTTTTATATCATATTTATTATAGTTATATAATATATAATTTAATATAGTTATTGATTATAATTTATTTATTAATTTTATAATTTTTTAAAGAAAAAAATCTATAATGTTTAAGGAAACAATAATCATAGTAATAAAATTTCAGACATAATAAAATAAACATGAAGTTTAATCAATGTGAGGATATATAGTTTATTAATTCTATCTACAAGTGATTGTAGATAAGAAAAACAACTACATGTTATAAAGAGATTAAAACGATTACGCTGTCCAAGTAAATTTTGCACGCTACTTTATTGATTAATTCATTTATTTTCTTTCTGGAGTATTTAATAAGCAATGAAAGAAAACCTTGACTCAACTTAATGGTACCTCTCGATCCAAATTCCAAATTCATCACAAATATATGAATTTTATTATTTATATATAGTTGTGGAAAGTCACATTTAGGTTAAGACCTGTAATAGAGCATAACACCTCATCTATCACCATGGCATCTTCCTCCTCCAAATTGACTCTAAAATTACTTATCGACGCTAAGCGTGAGAAGGTCCTGTTCGCAGAAGCATCAAAAGCAGTTATAGACTTTCTATTTAACTTGCTCTGCTTGCCCATTGGTACTGTCATAAGGATTCTCAACAAGAATCAAATGGTTGGCAGCTTAGCCAATCTCTATGAAAGTGTTGAGAATCTGGATGAAACTTACATGCAACCAGACCAGAATAAGGATCTACTGTTGAAACCAAGTGCCCCCATGTCTTCACGAATCTCTGGTCTTCTTCCTTCAGTTAATGACTCTTCTTCCAAAAACTCCACGAATGTATTGTACAGGTGCCCAAGTCACTTTGGTCACGTCACATGTGATAACACCACTAGTTGTCCTACTAATTGTGGGGGATATATGAACTCACCATTGATTTTTGTTGGTGAAAAGTTTGCAAATGAAATTTCTACTGACAAGAGTGGTTTTGTGAAAGAAGTGGTAACATATATGGTGATGGATGATTTGGTGATTCAGCCCTGTCAAGCATATCAAGCATTACCCTACTTAACAAATTCAACGTCAAAGAAGTTGGCGTCTTGCAAGAAAAGGTGGTCGAGTTGGACATGAACCAGGCATGTTTTTTTTTAAATATGAAGATATCATCTTTTTCTTTTAGGTTTAAAATATCTTAATTTACTTCTAATTTAATATGCACAAAGTAAAGGGTTTTGGGAATCTCTTACACATATGTTGGAGTTATTTTTTTGTTAACTAATAATGCATCATGGTTCATTAATTTTATTTTTCTTTATATTATAGGGTGTGAATCTTCTAAAAGCTTCTCTGCAGTTGAAGACAGTTTTGACAGATGTTTTTCTCAAGAATCATTCTTCGTCATAGGCCACACAAAGTAATATCTCTTTTTAAGCTAATAACCAATGCATGGAATTGTGTTCTTATTTATGTTGTATAGATTGTTAAATATGTATTGAAAATATCATAAAATGAACTTTAATTTTATAACTTAATTTTACATGTTAACATCTGTAAAAACAGTGTTGGTTAAGCTTAAATTGACTGCTTTATGAGTATTTAATATGTTAAGAATTATGAATATGAGTTTTTTTTATAAGAGACGTTGGTTTCACATATTTAACAAAGCCCATATGGATTGTTTTATCACATGCAAATTTCATAACGTTCTTTCAGTTTTGATTATTGATTTTATATTATAAATTGGTTAGGTATATTTTGAAAAGTTTAGTTTTCTTCTTCATGTTTTTTTATTTTATTTTTTTGTTTGGCTGTTTGAAACAGGGTTGGGATCTGCTGAAGGCTTTTCCGGAGTCTAAGATGGTGTTTACAAGTGTTTTTATCAAGAACCGCACATCATTCCTTAAAAAATCAGTTTTCATTGTTTTACATTTTGGGTTGGAAGTTTTTGGCAACACTATGTTTATGTGCTTTTCGTAATTTTATGTTATCAAAACATTATGTTAAAATTTATTTACTCAGTCTTACAAAATGCGAGGAAAATATTGTTTTCATGGTATCAATTTTTATTTTCGCGTCCATTTAGATCTTCTTTACATTACATTTATTTTAATCTTTAACCAGTTTTTTTTTTTTGTTTAGTGCTGTCATCCGTATTTCTCATGTTATTGAAACATCAAAATTGATTTTCATGAATGTATTTTGAACTAAGAACGTAAAAAACATACAAAGTTGACTATGTACTAAGTAACATGACACATATCACGAGTCATCAAAATACGATTGATAAGATGTATTAGGTATAAAGAGATTTTAATAACAATATATTTTTTCAAAAAAAACATTATTTGTTGTCATTATAAATTTTGTCAAATTCAAATAATACTTTCATACTCTACTGAGATTTGTTTAATTTTGATATAGAACACATAATACATCACTCAAAGATTTCCTAAAATATATAAATTCATTATTTTTAAGATTTTTTACACTAAGAAAAACACGTCAAAATCGAATAAAAATATAATTGATGTTGTCCCCACCTTGAGATTGGGTAAATATAATAAAAATATAATTTTATTGCTTTTACTATTTTATTTCAGATCTCTCATAACTAATGAAAATGCTGAAACACTACCGTTGAATTTAAAGATATTTTAACAGTTATTTTGAATAAGTTTTTTATAAAAGTACATGTCTCATTAATTTATTAATTTATTTTAAAAGAAATATTTGAAATGGATCAATTACAAATATCATATCATGTAACATATATTTTATCAAAAAAAAATTGTTAAATTCTTTTTTTTTTTTTTAAAAAAAACAACAATAGAGCAATAGATGTATACAACCAAGCAGATTATATTTTCTCCATAAATTTAACTTTAAAGCACTTCATTAAAACATATACACGCTTGTTTGAATCCAAAATTATATGAACTTTTGAAAGCTTCTTTGTTACAAAAAATTCTATATTTTAATAAATAAACTCTTAAAAACACTTCTAGCTAGGATCCAAACATGTCATAAATGTCAATTTCACAATAACAGTTTTAATGCTTTGTGAATTTCAATTTTCATCACATCATCTATTTGTCAATAAGAGAAGCTCGGATAGCTAGGTCCTAAAATATCAACTAGTCACAGAAGAGGGCACCGGAACAAGAACAACCTTTCAAATATTTACAAGTAAACCAGTCATTAAACCAAATTCAAGTATAATATCACAGAAGCACTCACTGAACCAACTGCAAAATTGGCTTTGACATGGCAACTGCATCAACTGGCATCACTGAACCAATCAGAAGACCAGTTAACAGTTGTGTAACAACAACTGATGCAATTGTGGTATAGCTTGCGAGAAGAATGCCCAGGACTACATCCCCTTTGCTTAAAAAGTTTGCATACTGGATAGCTGAGCCCCAGAAACACAAGCTGTGATGACAAAACCTGCATAAAACATCCTAGACGAACCAAAAGCCTTCGCAACGAAGACCCCAAGAACAGGCTTAAGTATATATTGTGTAATTAACCCAACGGTAAGTGGCAAAGGTCTGTAGCAAAATTGAAGATAATGAACATTGGAAGCAGCAGCTCCATGACTTTACGTGTTGCAATCTTAAGCAGCAAACAAAAAAGGTAATAATGAAATTCTTACTTCCTAATTGCAAGAGCAAAATCATCTACTGGTAGTCTTGTTCCAATAGACAATATAATCCCACCAAGAGCAGATGCATATAACTCTTTAGATACTCTGCTCAAGTTAAAACCATTCTCTCAGTTCCTCATTTTCATTCTATTCCACCATACGCGCTCTCACCGAATAACATTTGTGGAGTTCGTCCACAAACTCCACCAATGTGTTCTTCTATTCTTCTACAAGTGCTCGGATGACCATGACTACGTCACATGTGATAACAACACTTGTTGTCCTGATTGTAGTGAACCTATGAATTTGGAATTGACTTTTGTTGATGAAAAGGTCGCAAATGAGATTTCTGCCGACAAGAGTGATTTTGTGAAAGAGATAATAACTTACATGGTGATGGATAATCTAATAATTCAGCCCATCTCAAACCTATCAAGTCTTACCCTACTTAACAAATTCAACATGAAAGAGGTTGGCTTCTTGTAGGAAAAGGTGGTCGAGTTGAACATCAACCAGGTATGTTTTGTTTTTAAAATATGAAGATATCATTTTTGCTCTTTGCTTCTAATTTAATAAGCACAAAGTAAAGAGCTTATTAATTTTATGTTGAAGTTCTTTTGATTTATTGGTTTTATTAATAATCATCATGGCTTATTAATTTTTTTCTTATATAGGGTATAAATATTCTCAAGGTTTCTCAATAATCATGCTTAGTCAGTTTTCCACAGAGTAATTTGAAACTGCATGCATGGCCCACATATACATCTTGTGTGTTTATATATATTTATATAGATATATTAGTGGTTGGTCTGAGTTGTGTAACCATTGATGAAACAGTATATTCAATATAGATTCTTAAGATTTTAATTATATTTATGTGGGTGGTGTTAGCATCATAACAAGAACAATTTTTAATTGCATCAAGTCCTAATTTGATATATGATGCTTTATTTTATTTGACTTTTTTTTTCTCGAAAATAGGTGATACAACGAGTAATTTAAAGAAAATAACCCTCAATATATTATAATTTTGATTTACAATACTAATATTTTTATTGTGTTGTGATAATCAACAAACAATGAAAGAAACCTTGATTCAAATCCCAAACTATCATCAAGTTAAGGTCTGTAAAAAACATTGTTGGTTAAACTTAACTTGACTGATTTAATGTGTATTTAATGTACTGGTTGCGTGTTGGACGTAATGTTGGAGGAAGAAGAAGCTCATGCCTACCCAGACCTGCAGGAAAACCAGAACAGCAACACCGAAACCGCCAATGCTGCGCAAAAAGGAAAAGCGCGACGCCTATGCCATCGAAACTTCTTTCCAACTCCACCACTTCGGAACGAAAAGCAGAAGGTTGCGCCACCACCTGCGCCGTCGCGTGCTGCTCCAGGAAAAAGAAAAAGCCTCTGGAGGTTGTTCCTCCATGACACCACAGAAGAAAAAGAGTCATCGAACCATCGCCGTGAGAGAAGACAAAGGCACCATTGTTTCTATTATTTTACATTTCGGTGTGGAAGTTCATGGCAACATTGTGTTTATGTAATTTTCATAATTTTATGTCATAAAAATATTATATTTGCAATTCATTTACTCAATTCTACAAAATTTGTTAATAATTTTTTAATATTTTTTTTACCATTTACGTCGTCTCCTGAGAAGTACATAATATTTTTACAATAAATTATATGTTATTATTTTATTAATTTATATATTTAAAATAGAATAATCAGAACCTAACATACAAGTAATTATAAAAAAATTGTTAAAAATTCATTTTTCTTAGAAAACAAATTAATATTGTTCATACATAGTTATCAATTTTTATTTTCGCGTCCATTGATATCTTTTATAAAATAATTTAGAGTAATGAATAAAAAGTAATAAAAAATAAAAAAAGTAGTTTAAATGAATGTAAAAAAATTCATATATGTTACATAATTATTATTTAATCTTTATAAACGTCTGAAAAATTACAATCTAGAATTAATATTTTTTTTAGTGCTGTCCTCCGTATGTTAGTATATTAAATTTCTTTTTTAATGTGTTATTAAAAAATATCATGAATGTATTTTGAACCCACACAGAAAAACATAAAAATATTAGTATTCGAGTCGGTAAGCATAATAATTCGATTAAGTGATAATTTCATAAATATTAAATATAAAGAGACATTGATCACATTTTTTTTCTACAAAAACATTACATTTTGTCTTGCAATTTTGTTGAATTTAAATGCTCAACTTTTCTCATCTGTACATGAGTTTTAGAAGAAACTTTCCCTTTCTAGAAATAAGAATTGTCGCGTTGATCATTTTTGTGTCTGTACTTAGTGCATGATGGTATGAATTTTCATATACAAGCAATTTTCCTTCTTAAGTTGGTTAACTATATCCATTGAAAGAAGAATTTTGAAAATTGTTTTTTTTCTTTTGTGACCTAGTTTGTTTTCATACTTTTTTGGAACCAGTGTTCTACCATATTTTATTTTGCATATAAAAATTTCACCTATTGCGTGTAGTTATTTAGGATGACAATAGTTTCTCCATCACAAGTTTTAAAACGAACTCATTTGATAAAATTATGTTATCTACTTTAATATCTTTGAATAACTTTTAGTGGTAAAAATAATATAAAATAATATTTAAAAGTAATATATTTTATGACAAAAATTATTTGAAATAGTTGTACTAAAATAACTAAATAATTAATATAATATATTTTAAAAAATAACTAAGTTTAATACAATATATTTAAATAAAAATTTACCTTTTTTTTGTAATTTTAATTTCAATTTCAATTTTTCATAAAGAAATAATAAATCTTCTGAATAAAACTAACTTTAATATTTCTGTAAAAAATTATTGAACTTAAATACAAAATTAAAAGATTAAATTGTACTGATAATCTGAAAAAAAAATTCTATGAAATATAATTTTATCGTCTTGGCTAAAAAACAGAGAAGAAGCAGAGGGCTATGTAAGTATATTATTATCATTATTATTTAATAATATTATTATTATTAATATTACTATTTTATTATATTATTATTAATAAAATTAATAAGAATGAAATTTTCAAGTTTAGTTGAAGTGATTTTCTTTATTGGAATCCATCATATTATGCTGTATGCATTTTTCAAGATAACTATTAGAAGAATGTATAAATTTACAGGATCAAAATTGCTTTTTTAGGAAAAACATTATCTAATTCTTTAAAATCTCTCCAGGATAACAAAGATGGAATTAACCATCAATTCTGCAAATCATTTTTTTTTTCTTTTAAATAAATACCTTAAAACGAACACAAATAAAATCACGAATCATTGTGCAAAATGATAATGAATAGTAAAATCTTTCAAGACGAACACGGTGTGCAAGAGAGTTTTAATCTTAATGAAAAACTTTTGTCCTTGTAGCTTCTTGTTTATGTAATTTTTAATAGGAAAATGATATTTTAACACCATTTTTTGACACTATTTTGACCCTGCACACGTGTCAAAATGTGATTGAACGATTTCAAATTAAAAAAAGTTGAGACAAGACGATTTTAAATTAAAAAAACAAACTTTGGTTTTTCTCTTCCAAATATACCTTTGCCTCAATTTTTTTAATTTGAAATCGTTCAATCACATTTTGACATGTGTGCAGCGTAAAAAAATGGTGTTAAAATATCATTTTCCTTTTTAATAACAACAACAGTGAATTTTGTACTGGTTGGTTGTGACTTATTCTAACACGATTATAATTATCTAACCATTTATTAATAAAAAGTGTCTATAACAAGTTACTAAAAATACATCAAAGAAAATTATAGTTTTAATGATGTTACATTTATGATCCATACATTCTTAAATATATATTGAATTAACTAAGAAGTTGAAAAGTGTATAAAAAATACCTTTAATTTTTAATTAAACTTAAATTTTATTTTAATTAAAATTTCATTCACAAAAACAGTGAATAAGTAAAAAAAGGGTGAATTTTAATTACATTTCTATGGGTGGTGCTAGCATGATAACAAGACTGATTTTCAATTGCATTAATTTCATTGGATATTGGACTTTTTCTCAATGCCTTCTTTTTTCTCAAAAATAGGTGATGCAGCTAGTAATTTAAAAAAACAACCGTCAATATTTTATGATTTTGTTCTACAATTATAATTTAATGTGTTATGGCAATACTGTTATATTTGAATAATTTAATTGTATTACGATATATTACATAAAATAAAATATTGACTAAAGTTTTAATTTTAATCGGTAAAAGACAATGATAAAAATATTCTAAAAAAAAAAAAGGAAACTCAAATCTTTTTCTAACCTCGAAGACACGAAAAATAATTGCACCGTCCGATAAATATCGCATGCCTATTTATTTATTGATATTATTTCTCTTCGTTATATATCTTCACTTTGCATGAGTAGTTAAGAAGTAATGAAACAAAACCTTAATTCAAAACCAGGGTTATAACCTTTATTCATGATTTATGGGTAAGTTTTAATTTTATTTTTGAAAAGAAATTTTTTTAAAAAATTCTTTCACGTGATGGTAAATAATATTTCAATTTTCAAAATGTCAATCTTTTTTCTCTTTTAAATAGACTAGAATAAACGTTAATATAGATTTTTTTATTAAAAAAATTTAATTAATTTTTAACCTAAAATTTTATATATTTTATTATAGAGTCTAATATAATGTAATATTTAGTTTGATTTAATAGAGATAAAATAATTTGATTTAATAGAGATAAAATAGTTTGTTTAAATCTTATTTTATTAGTTTTAGGTCTAATAATATTTAGTTTGATTGATACATATAAGATAGGGATAGGTTATTATGATTTTAGGTCTAGACTTTAGTAATATTTAGTTTGATTTGATAGAGATAAAATAGGAATAGGTAATTATGATTTTCTGTATATCTAGAATATTATTTTATGATAGATTAAGGAGATTTTATTTGTAACACCGTTAATATTTTATTTTCAGATTTTATTTTTATTTTCGTAATATTTTAATTATCATTTGTATTTAAAGTCTTTCAGTTGTCTATAGACAGTAGACTCAAAAATATCTGAGTGTGTATCTTGAGATTTTCCTAACACTTCTATCAGCATGACATCTTCTTCCTCCAAATTGACTTTGAAATTGCTTATCGAAGTTAAGCGTGAGAAGGTTTTGTTCGCATAAACATCAAAATCTATTATAGACTTTCTCTTTAACTTGCTCTGCTTGTCCATCCCTACTGTTATAAGGATTCTCAACAAAAATGAAATGGTTGGTAGCTTAGGCAATCTCTATCAAAGTGTTGAGAATTTGGATGAAACTTACATGCAACCAGACCAACATAAGGATCTAGTGTTGAAGCCAAGTGCCCTCATGTCTTCACCAATCTCTGGTCTTCTTCCTTCAGTTAATGACAGTTCTTCCAACGACTCCACAGATGTATTCTAGCTGTGCTGATATCACGATGATTACGTCATATGTGATAACACCACTTGTTGTCCTACTTGTAGGTCATCTATGAAGTGACAAATGAATTTTGTTGGTGAGAAGGTTGCAAATGAAATTTTTTCCTACAAGAGTGGTTTTGTGAAAGAGGAAGTAACTTACATGTTGATGGATGATCTGACAATTCAGCCCCTGTCAAGCATTTCAATCCCTACTTTACTTAACAAATTCAACGTGAAAGAGCTTAACGTCTTGCAGGAAAAGGCGGTCGAGTTGGAGGCAAGTTTTGTTTTTGAAATATGAAGATATCATTATCGCTTTTCAGGTTTAAAATATATGAATTTACTTCTAATTTAATATGCACAAAGTAAATTGTTTCGTGGATCTCTTATATATTGCTGGAGTTTTTTTTTTTTTACTCACAGTAGATCATGGTTCATTAATTTCTTTTCTTCATATTCTATAGGATGTGAATCTTTTGAAGGCTTCTCTGCAATCGAAGACGGTTTTGACTGACGTTTTTCTCAAGAATCATTTTTCGGCTTAGGGTTTCATATATTGTACTTAATATCTTATTTTAAGTCAATATTCAATGCATGAAATTGTGGTATTTTTTATTATTCACATATTCTTAAATATTTATTGTAAATGTCTTATTTAAATCTAATTCAGTTTTATAAAATGAGTTTAATTTTTTTTTATATATTTCAAAATATTTTAAATTTATCTTATTTTTTTTAATCGATATAAAATTTTTCATATATCATTTCAAACTATAATATATATATATATATATATATATATATATATATATATATATATATATAT
>NC_028358.1:44821293-44871527 GCF_000741045.1 Vigna radiata var. radiata | reverse complement strand
ATATATATATATATATATATATATATATATATATATATATATATATATATATATATATATATATATATGAAAAAATTTATATCGATTAAAAAAATAAGATAAATTTAAAATATTTTATAATATATAAAAAAAATTTACTCATTTTATAAAACTGAATTAGATTTAAATAAGACATTTTCAATAAATATTTAAGAATCTATGAATCATAAAAAAGACCACAATTCCATGCATTAAATATTGACTTAAATTAAGATATTAAGTACAATGTATGAAACTCTAAGCCGAAGAATGATTCTTGAGAAAAACATCAGTCAAAACCGTCTTCGACTATAGAGAAGCCTTCAGAAGATTCACATCTTATAGAAGATGAAGAAGGTTAAATATGTCTTTTGGTCCTCATATTTGTATCTAATTCTCAACTGGGTCCTCATATTTTTTTTGTCCCAATTGCATCCAAATACTTGTTAATTTGAGACAATAAAGGTCTCTCCATTAATTTTAAACTAACGCCGTCTAATTGTGATGATATGGATGCATACATTAGTAACTTGTTTATATTCATTCTTATATGGAAAATTTATTTAAACTAAAAGATCATGACATGGTAAAATTAAAAGGGGAATTAGGGATTTGGAAATCACGACACATTCTTCATCCATTTCTTCACTCCAATGCTCTCGCCTCAATTCCCATCCACGCTTTTCTCGGCGGCGTCGTTGGAGGAAATTCTGCTGCCGACAAAATCGAGGGCCAAGACGAAGCTCTGCAAAATCATTTGGCTCTGCAAACTGCCAAAGCCATGGACACGCTTCACTCCTCGACCCCTCCTGTGATTCACCGTGACATAAAGTCTGCGAACGTTCTCATCGACCGCAGCTACAAAGCGAGATTGGGGGATTTTGGTTTGGCCTTGAGAGGCCGTGTTGATGACTACAGACTCAGGTCCACTCCCTGTGTAGGCACCATGGGCTATCTTGATCCTTCTTATGTAACTCCTGATAATTTGAGCACCAAAACTGATGTTTTCAGCTTTGGGATTTTGGTGCTGCTGATTATAAGCGGAAGGAGGGTCATTGACATCACTTATTCACCACCTTCTATCGTGGATTGGGCTATTCCTCTCATCAAGAAAGGGAAGCTTTTGGCTTTTTATGATCTTAGAATTGCAGCTCCCAAGGATCCGGTTGTGAGGAAGCAGTCGGCTGTGATTGCTGCCAAGTGTGAGGTCTTATAGGGAGAGGAGACCTTCCATGAAGGAGGTTGTTACTTGGCTCTATGGGCTGTGTAAATTGGTGCCTCTTCATTCTTGGAATGGTTTTAACAACCCTTGCATGATGGTTGAAACTGTGGGGCACCCCGTCGAAGCAAGAAATGGTGAATTCATTTCTAGACTAGTAGGTGTGGAAGAGGGAAATATTGAAGCTTTGGATGGAAGACTTTCCAAATCTGCAATGTGGTATTCCCGGAGGGTGTATTCTGATTTGGAGGTATCCCCGAAGGGTGTATTATACAAAAGAACACTCATTCATCACATTTAAACGACGTCAGTGGAAAGTTAACGGAGAGAGCTTTATTGCCTCAAATTAACAAATATTTGGATTCAATTGGGACAAAAAAAATCATGAGGACCCAGTTGAGAATTGGGCACGAAAATGAGGACCAAAAGATATATTTAACCTATGAAAAAAAGAAATTAATGAACCATGATCTATTGTCAATAAAAAAAAACAAAGCTCCAGCAATATGTAAGAGAACCACGAAACAATTTACTTTGTTCATATTAAATTATAAGTAAATTCATATATTTTAAACTTGAAGAGCGATAATGATATCTTCATTTTTTAAAAACAAAACTTGCCTCCAACTCGACCCCCTTTTCTTACAAGACACCAAGGTCTTTCACCTTGAATTTGTTAAGTAAAGTAGGGATTGAAATGCTTGACAGGGGCTGAATTGTCAGGTCATCCATCACCATGTAAGTTACTACCTCTTTCACAAAACCACTCTTGTAGGCAGCAATTTCATTTGCAACCTTTTCACCAACAAAATTCATTTGCCACTTCATAGATGACCTACAAGTAGGACAACAAGTGGTGTTATCACATGTGACGTAATCATCGTGATATTGACACAGTAGAATACATCCGTGGAGTCGTTGGAAGAACTGTCATTAACTGAAGGAAGAAGACCAAAGATTGGTGAAGACATGAGGACACTTGGTTTCAACACTAGATCCTTATGTTGGTCTAGTTGCATGTAAGTTTCATCCAAATTCTCAACACTTTGATAGAGATTGCCTAAGCTACCAACCATTTCATTCTTGTTGAGAATCCTTATAGTAGTAGCAATGTGCAAGCAGAGCAAGTTAAAGAGAAAGTCTACAACGAATTTTCATATTTCTGCGAACAGAACCTTTTCACGCTTAGTGTCGATAAGCAATTTCAAAGTCAATTTGGAGGAAGAAGATGTCATGCTGATAGAAGTGTTAGGAAAATCTCAAGATACACACTTAGATATTTTTTCTAAAAATTGAGTCTATTGTTTATTGAAAGACTTTAAATAAAATGATAATTAAAATATTACAAAAATAAAAATAAAATCTGGAAATAAAATATTAACAGTCTTACAAATAAAATCCCCTTAATCTATCATAAAATAATATTATACCTAAATAAACAGAAAATCATAACTACCTATTCCTATTTTATCTCTACTTATTCCTATTTTATCTCTATCAAATGAAACTAAATATTACTAGACCTAAAATCATAATTATCTATCCCTATTTTGTCTCTATCAAATCAAACTAAATATTATTAGACCTAAAACTAATAAAATAAGATTTAAACAAACTATTTTATCTCTATCAAATCAAATTATTTTATCTCTATTAAATCAAACTAAATATTACAATATATTAGATTCTATAATAAAATATATAATTTTAGATTAAAAATTAATTAATTTTTTTTTAAAAAAAATCTATATTAACTTTCATTCTAGTCTATTTAAAAGAGAAAAAGATTGAGATTTTGGAAATTGAAATATTATTTACCACCACGTGAAAGAATTTTTTAAAGAAATTTCTTTTCAAAAATAAATTAAAACTTACCCATAAATCATGAATCAAGGTGATAGCTCTAGTGCTAGATCAAGGTTTTGTTTCATTGCTTCTTAACTACTCATGCAAGTAAGGATGTATAACGAAAAGAAATAATATCAATCAATAAATAGATAGTGTCGCAACCGGAATCGCGACGGGACAAGGATCCAAAAAAGGAAATAATTAAAAAGTTTTGAAAAAGAGTTTTTGGAGTCGCCACCATAGTTTATTATAGAAAATTACGGAAAAACCATAAAATGATAAAGCACGGTTCACAAAAACCAAAGATTGGGTTCGGGAGTCGGTTACGTGTGGGGAAGGTGTTAGCACCCCCACAACGTCTGCCCTAAGGCAGTACCTTTAACTAAATACACGAATTTGATGTGGTTTGCGAAATGTTTAATTTCCCCTAAAAAAATAAAACTCTAAATAGAACAAAATATTTTTTTTGTGTTTTTTGTGCCCGACAAGGATTGACCTTGCTCTTACGTATTCTCAGTTGGACTGAGAAATCAGGGTTACGTAGTTCTTTATGAAACCATTTGGAAAATTTGTTTGGAGAATTGTTTGGGAAGTTTGTTTGGAAAGTTTGGAAATATTTATAGTCTAGCATTTTTATAAAAAAGGGAAAAGGTTCTTAGCACGAGGACGATGCGTGCGATCACACACGTGCTTAAACCTTTAAAACATATTTTTTTAAATAATTTTATGAAAGGGGAGAAGGTCTTAGCACGAGAACGATGCGTGCGATCACACACGTGCTTAAACCTTTAAAACATATTTTTTAATTTTATAAAAGAAGAAAAGGTCTCGGGACGAGGACGATGCGAGCGATCACACACGCGCTTAAACCTTTAAAACATTTTTTTTATATTTTTTATGAAAGAAGAAAAAGGTCTATGCGTGCGATCACACACGCGCTTAAACCTTTAAAACATTTTTTTATATTTTTGAAAGAAGGAGGAAAAGGTTTTAACACAAGGCTGACGCGAATGGCCGCATGTGTGCTTAAACCTTTTAAAATGTTTTTGTTATTTTTGAAAGAAGGAGGAAAAGGTTTTAAGTCGCACATGTGCTTAAACCTTTTAAAATATTTTTGTTTATTTTTATATTCACATATTTAAAAGGTAGACAAGTAAAAAGAAAATAAAAAAATAAAAAAAAATAAAAATAAAAATAGAATTAAAATATAAATAAATAAAGTAAAAGTAAAAAGATAAAATAAAATAAATAACAACAAAGTAAAGAAAAAATAAAATTGCAAAGGTGCTTAAATAAGAAAAAAAATGTCTAAGCTATTTTTCCTTTTAGAAACGAACTGGGCCTAAGCCCAAGAAAAAGGGGTGTGCCAGTGAAATCAGGGGGTGCAAATCAAATTAAGTGCTGACAACTGATTGGGCCAAAGCCCTAGTGGAAAGGGGGTGAGATTTAGCATAAACAGGGGTGTGCGGAAAAAGTTTGTTTTTTTTTTTGTTTTCTCTTGGCCCATTGCTGGTCCGGCAGAAAAAATGGGGTGCCTAAATGATAAACAAGGGTGCAAAAGTGAAAAGTATATTTATTTTTTTTTTAAAAAAAAGTAAAGGAAAAGGACCCATGGCCCAAGAATCCCCCAACAGCAGAATTTAGGGGTTGTTTCCTTCCTCCCTCGTTTCATCATTTGACACTCTCTCAGCCTCAAAAGAGAGACTCAAGGTCTCTTCATTCTCAAACTAGGTTTGCCTCCTAGGAACGTCTCACGCTGCCACCACCCGACCAGCCACAGCTCCCATCCGGCCAGTTCGAGGCGTTACCGGCGACAGTAAGCGTCACCGGAGCTGCTGCCGGCCACGGAGTCAGACCCCTTCCTCAAGTTCCTCGCCGCGCGCGAGAGGGAGACGTCCTCACCTTCCGTGATTCGCCCCATCTGCTGCCACAATCTCCGATCAAAAGGGCGCTGCGAGGGGGCTGTCCATGGCGTCACCGGCGACACCACGCCCCCCCAAAGCCACCGCCGGCCACTCACGCACTCACCGCCCTCTCTCTCTGCTTCGAAAACGGTGACCCAGGGAAGGGTTTGCCTCTGCTGCCTGCTCGCTGCCGCCAAGCCAGAGTCGTCGCTCCTCGTCGAGCCCACCGCCGTCACCGAGGCTACCGCCAACGCGATTCCACCGTTTATTGATCAGAGAAGACGACCACGGAGGCTTGTCGAGACAACGTTAGGGGGTTAACTCTTTTCACGGTTGCTTGGGGTGAACAAAGGCGACTTAGCTTCAATATCTGATTTGGTTCGTGGTTACTGCGATTGGCTCAGGTTTGGGTTGGATCCTTTTTGCAGATAAATGGGATCGGGATTGTGTGAGGGATTTTCTGACTAGCAATACCTCTTGTTGTGGTTATGGTCGATGATTGTGAGAACTTGGCTTATGACTTGCTGGAATTTTGCTTGGTGATGTAGTGAAGGTTGATGGAGTTTTGCCTCAGCGGCAGAGGCTTGGTATTAGGCTGTGAAATCTGTTTAGTTTTTTTGGTTACAGATTGCAGAGGCATTGACGTTGTGATGTTTGAGGGGTTTGGCTGGGATATTGATTTGGATAGGGTGGTGAGGAGAGAAGTTGATGGAGCATGACGGCGTATTAGGCAAGTTTGCCATGGAAATTGCAGAGGCTAAAAAAGATGAAGATGGTGGATGTTGGGCAAAGGTGGCCATTGAGAATGAAGAGTGAGGGGGGTTCATACACAAGGCCAATAACCACAGGCAAATATAATACGTAGTTCGTGATACAGCCATTCACAATACAGCATACATTACAAGCGACTATATGAGCGAGAGAGAGAGTTACTTACCGGGCTTTGCTGTTGCTTGGTGTCCCCAGCTGCAGCAATTGCAGCAGTGAAGTTGATGCCGGCCAGTGAACCTTCAGAAAACCTCCCCCAGCCCGTGATAGGAACCAGTTCTTTCTCTTTTTCAGATGCTGGCCTCTCGTTTTCTTCCTCTGCTCATGAAATGGTGGACGCCATCACAGAGACTGAGACTGAATGATGGTTGAAGATGAAGGTCCAAAGAGGTTGCCTTTTTTTCTGTGTATGCAAATGATGGTTCGTGTTAAAGATGAGGGAGTCCAGAATCTTTTTGTTGATGATCTTTTCTCTGTTGTTATTGTTCTTGTTTGATAGTGTGCTCTCGCGGCGATGAAATATTGGAGGTGAATACTTGGAAGTGAAAAGAAAAAAAAAAATTGGTTGGAGTCCAGAGGAGCAAAGATAGTCTAGGGGTTTCTGTTGAGTGAGTCCAGAGTGATTGGAGAAGCCGTCCCCCTCTTCTGTCTGATGGTCAAGGTTCTCATGAAGCCAATTCCCCTCTGTCTCTTGGATCATACAGGCGTATCCTCTGACTTGAGATATCTTTTTTTTGTCCTTTTCCTTCTTCATGTTTTCACTGTATCGCTGGAAGAAGCTTGTTCAAAATATCATTCCCCTTTGATGAATGTTTTGTCTGTGCTTTGCGTTGCAGGAGAGTTGAATGCACTGTGTTGTAAGGAAGCTAAATTGGTGCTTGGTGATTGCGTGACTGAGAATGGAAAGAAAGCAACAGTCTGCGATACCCTTTTTATTTTCTTTTTCCTTAGAATTTTTTGTTAACGTTTAACGTAAAAAAAAAAAACAAAAATAAAACTAAACAATAAAAAAAACTAACGTAAAATAAAACGAAATATATCTAAATGACAAAAAGTAAAATAAAATAAAATAAAAAGTAAAATAAAATAAAAAGTAAAATAAAATAAAAAGAAAAATAAAATAAAAAGTAAAATAAAATAAAAGGTAAAAAATAGAATTAAAATATAAAAACTAATATGAAAATAAAAAACAAAAAAAGATAAATAAATAAAAAGATAAATAAATAAAATAACATAAAATAAGTAAAAATAAAAAATTAAATGATATAACAAAAACAAAATTGATAAAAAGACATAATATAAAATAAAAATAATATATTTTTGTCACTCAGACGAAATTAGGTGTTGATAGATGAAATTGGGTGTTGACAAATAGGCATGCAAAATTTAGTGGGACAGCGTAATCTCTCTATCAGTGCAATTATTTTTCGTATCTTCAAGGTTAAAAAAAATTTGAGTTTCCTTTCTTTTTTTTTAGAGTAATTTTATCATTGTTTTACCAATTTTTTATACACTTTTCAACTTAGTTAATTCAATATATATATATATATATATATATATAAATATTTAAGAATGTATGAATCATTTATGCATTAATGGAACATTGTACTGTTTTTATTAATCAAATTGAGTATGGGAATTTTATATTTTTTTGTTAAATGTTGGTTGATTATTTGTTGTATTATATTTGAGAACATGTTAAACAATTGAAAATCACACATAAACAACCAATTCAAATTAAAACAAGTGTACTTGGGTGAAAAAACATTGCAATTGAATTGTGGTCTCCTTGGTTACAACAGGTGGCTCTTTCAGTTCAACAACATGTCCAAAAACCAAAAATGACTCGCGTAATCGTTTACCAAGTGTCGCAACCGGTATCGCGACGGGACGACGATCCCAAAAAAGAAACGATTTTGATAAAAATGACTTTTGAAGTCGCCACCATAGTTTATTCTGGAAAACTACGGAAAAACCATAAAAAAGATAAGATAAGGTCCACTAAAACCAGATTTTGGATTCGGGAGTCGGTTACGTGTATGGAAGGTATTAGCACCCTACAACCCTAAAGCAGTACCCTTAATTAGATACGCAAATGACGATGTGGTTTTCAAAATGCTTAACTATCCCGAAAAATAAAACTTTAAAGAAACAAAATATATTTTTTTATTTTTTGTGCCCGACAAATGTTTTGTATTTTGGTATTTTTGTGTGAGAAACAGTAAAGGTTTTTTAGCACAAGGCCTACGCGAATTGTCGTACGTGTGCTTCAACCTTTTAAAACATTTTTATTATTTTTGTAAAAGAAAGGGAAAAGGCTTTTAGCACAAGGCCTATGCGAACAGTCGCACGTGTGCTTTAACCTTTTAAAACGTATTTTTATTATTTTTGTGAAAAAAAAAGGAGAAAAGGTTTTTAGCACAAGGCATACGCGAACGGTCGCACGTATGCTTTAACATTTTAAACATATTTTTATTATTTTGGTGAAAAAAGAGGAAAAGGTTTTTAGCACAAGGCCTACGCGAACGGTCGCACATGTGTTTTAACCTTTTGAACATATTTTTAGTGTTTTTGTGAAAATAAGGAGAAAGAATTTTAGCACAAGGCCTACACGAATGGTCACACGTGTGCTTTAACCTATTAAAACATATATTTATTATTTTTGTAAAGAAAAGGAGAAAAACTTTTAACACAAGGCCTACACAAATGATCGCACGTGTGATTTAACCTTTTAAAACTATTTTTGTTGTTTTTAATATTTATTTAAAAGTAGATAAAATAAAACAAAAAAAAGGAAAAATAAAAGTAAAATAGAAACAAAATAAAAAGATAAATAAAAAAATAAAGATAAAGATGAAAATAAAGTATATAGTGAAATAATAAAATAAAAACCAATCAAATTAAATAAGAGAAGGGGGTGAAAAGGGAAAAAACAGGAGTGTGCAGACAAATTTTGCTTCTGATAGCAGATTGGGCCTAAGCCCAAGTGAAAAGGGGTGTGACCCAGCAATTGGAGAGGTACAGGGAGTAACGCCCGTTATCTTTTTGTTATTTTTTATCGTGGCCCAGCAATGGCCTAGGCACCCCTCTCTCCCAAGGTCAGAAACCTTAGGGGTTCGAACCTCCTCACCCCATTCTGCACTCCAACACCTCTGAGACTCCAAGTCTCTCTCCGCACCTACTTGCCTAGGGTTGGGGTCATCTCCCCTGAACGCGTCATGCCGCCGCTCCCCTCTGACAGCCACCGCGCCCATCCGGCCAGCCTTGGCGGCGCCGGCGTTATTGCTTCTGTCCGGCCAGCCACCGCGCCACCACTTTCTCTCTCCCTCTACGTATCGCACAGCCATCCACTGAGCCAACACCGCCGCGCGACCACGTTCCGCCAAGCTCTGGCCGTTATCGGTGGCTCCGGTCACCGCAAGGAATCCTACCGGCGTCAAGGCAACTCTCCCCTTATTCGCCCTTTTCATTCCGGGACATCCTCTCCTCCATTCAATATTCAAATCGGGATCTAGCAGTCACACCGCCGCCACTGCGCGTCCTCCGTTCAACCACATTGCCGACCTCTGCATCCTCCTTCCTCTCCGAAACGCGAGCTCTTTTTGACTGGGCGCGGGTTTTTCCGATGGTGTAGGGAGTGTTGGGCTATTGGCTTCGATTGACGCAGTCGAAAGGTGAAAGGAACACACTGTGGTGTTCCTGTGTGAATCTGTGTGAGTTGGGGAATGAAGGTGACACACTGGTTGCGATGCAGGGGTTTATGGAGAAGAATGGAGATAAATTTGGTTCTCTGTCCTTGCGTGTGTTTCTTTGTAGATTGAATGAAAATGGAGACTGGTGTTGAGTGGTTGATTCTTATTTTGTAACTTTTTGCAGTGCAGGTTGAGGATGATGGTTTTAAGCGTGAATGGAGTGGTTCTAGTGAAGACGAAGGTACTGACTCTGTTTTTTTTATTGTGCTTTTCTGGTGAGCATCTATCCTAATGATTCAATTTTATTGTTGATTATTGGAGATGGACCGAGGCGTGGGGGGCATGGTTTGATTATCTGGTTTGTGGTTGTTGTGACTGATTCAGGGTGTTTGGGTTGGTTTTTTTTTTGCAGGGAAACGACATGTAGTAGAAATCAAGGTTGATGGGGGGTTTGGTTGGGCCATTTCGGCTTTGGTAATGGAGATAGGAAAATGAAGAGAATGAGGGTGTTCTGTATGTTGTAGAGTATGAAGATGAGATTATGGAAGTAGTTGTGTTGATGAAGATTGGGCTGAGATTATTAATAAAAGGCAAGAAATGCGGCCGGAGGTCTCAGGTTGAAGAGGGAGGGTGATTATGCATTGGTGGATGAAAAAGGAGAGTACTCTCACAACAATTCAATCCCAAATAGAACAATATCATGTATAATATGAAGCACAATGCAGCAAGCTTACATGAAGATACAAGTGAACAAAGCATACTTACTTCTTGAAGAGCCCTGTCAAATGGTGATTCAACGTAGATTCTACATCTTGGAACCAAGTCAATTTTGGAGCAGCTTTGTGATAATGAAACCAACCAGCAAAAANCATNAAGGCTGCAAAGACCAATGCACCAATTGCAGTACAATAGAGTTGTAATTCATTAGTTATTCCAGATGCTCTCCAAATCTGAAAAAAATCAGAGGTTATTTGTATTCCTCGGAATCTCCCTACATCACCATTCAATATTTCTTGACCCACTATTGGCCGGTTGCCACCGTTAGCTCCTCTCTTCTTTTTACTGGCTTCGTTTTTCTTTTCCGTGGATGTTGAATAACTGCCACAATATCAATTCCTCTCCTCTCTTGCTGGAGTTCGTTTCGTTGTCTTTGCTTCTTCTTTTTTTCTTGCGGTCTCTTGTTCCTTTTCTGAGATTGTATTCTTTTTGTTGGACTTTACAGGTGCAAGAAAGTCATGCTGAGAGTGAGCAATGGAAGTAGATGATTGGTTAATGGTGGAGGTCAGAGGAGTCGAGAGCTCTCTTCTAAGCTGTGATGGTGAGGTGTTCCTTCTCCCTTAAGGAGGATGGCAATGGAGATTGGTCAGGTGAATCATGGATCCGTTGGAGGTGAAGAATTGGGAATGCAAGGGAAAATCTGGTTGGGGTGGTCACCGGTCAGAGAAGTAGTGTGTGAGTGAATGATAATGGTGCTTCTGAATCCCCTCTTCCCTTCTGTATGATCAGTCCGTATCCCTTCTGACTTGGGATTTCTTTTGTCTTTTTTTCCTTGTTAATGGGATCAATCGGCGAAAACCGTTCAAATTTCCTTTCCCTTTGATGTATGACACAGCTTTGCATAGAGACTTTTTAGCAAGAGCAGCAAAGACGCTTTTTTACTGCCATTGTATGAGATATTTTGAGCATTACTGTGTAAATGTTGCAGGAGGGACAAGCCTCTAATGTTAAGCCTGCCTGTTATGATATCTTGCAGCTGAATTCGTGCTTGAATAAAGGAAACCAGTCTGCTGTACCTCTTTCGTTTTTTTCCTTTTTTTTTATTTATTTTTTTGTTTTTGTTAACGTTGAACATAAAAAGAAGATACAACTAAACAAAAAGAAACTAACCTAAAAAAAGAATAAAGTGAGATAATTCTAAATAACAAGTAAAGTAAAATAAAAAATAGAATTAAAATAAAAAATTAATATAAAAATAAAACTAAATAATATAAAATGAAATAAAAACAAAATAAAAATGATTAAAAGACATAAAATAAGATAAAATAAATTAAAGTAAAAAATATATATATATATATATATATATATATATATATATATATATATATATTATTTAACCTGGACAAAATTGGGTGTTAATACCAAGCCTCGTAAACGATTACAAGGATATTTTTGGATGCCCCACATATAAGACTTTAACTATGTGCTTGATACCATCACCTGTGGTCCCTTATCCCATCATGGGCTTCCCAAAAGTTGACCTTGAAAGCACAGGTCACAGAATTCAGTTCAACAGGATGTCCAAAAACACCAAATGACTCGCGTAATCGTTTACCAAAGCCTGGTAAACGATTACAAGGGTACTTTTGGGTGCCCTACGTATAAGACTTGAACTATGTGCCTCATACCATCAGCAGTTGTCCCCTACCCCATCATGGGCTTCCCAAAAGTTGACCTTGAAGGCACAGGTCACACATAAACAACCAATTCCAATTAAAACAAGTGCATTTGGGTGAAAAAACACTACAATTGAATTGTGGTCCCCTAAGTTACAACATGTGGCTCCTTCAGTTCAACAGGATGTTCAAAAACCCAAAATGACTCGCGTAATCGTTTACCAGGCCTAGTAAACGATTACAAGGGTACTTTTGGGTGCCCTGCATATAAGACTTGAATTATGTGCCTCATACCATCAGTTGTGGTCCCCTACCCCATTATAGGCTTCCCAAAAGTTGACCTTGAAAGCAGAGGTCACACATAAACAATCAATTCCAATTAAAAGAAGTGCACTTGGGTGAAAAAACACTGCAATTGAACTGTGGTCCCCTAAGTTACATCAGGTGGCTCCTTCAGTTCAACAGGATGTCCAAAAACCCAAAATGACTCGTGTAATCGTTTACCAGTTTACCAGACCTGGTAAACGATTACAAGGGTACTTTTGGGTGCCCTGCATATAAGACTTGAACTATGTGCCTCATACCATCAGTTGTGGTCCCTTACCCCATCATGGGCTTCCCAAAAGTTGACCTTGAAGGCACAGGTCACATAAACAACCAATTCAAATTAAAACAAGTGTACTTGGGTGAAAAAACACTGCAATTGAACTGTGGTCCCCTAGGTTAAATCAGATGGCTCATTCAGTTCAACAAGGTGTCCAAAACCATAAAATGACTCACGTAATCATTTACCAGGCCTGGTAAACGATTACAATGCAGATTTTAACAACATCATGTTCACCAATTCACGTAACTTCATCAAGTCACAGACATTCTTTCATTATTCTATCACAAACAATATCACTGGATAAAAATGGAGATTCACAATGTAAACCACTTCAATAACATAGCCTATAAAATTGCAAAATTATAAATTACAAAACTTCATGGGACCAATCATGCATCTTCTATATATTGAACGAAATAGGTATAATTACAGTGTCCTGTTCTATAATTGTCATTTCAAAAACTTAATACATTGATCAGTCGTTTTTTATTCTAAGAACTAAATTTCCGGTGTACGGTGTCCTAAGCGTTTGACTCTTATAACGCCTTCTTGATCCAATCCTAACATACGTCTTCAAAGGTGATTGCTTGTTGGACATTCCACCCGGTTCGTTCTTGCACATTCCTCCTTCTTGGTTGTTGGAGATTCCACTTTGTTCGTTGTTGGACATTCCACCTAGGGAAACAAAAGCACTGTTATTGAATGGTTATGCATGTCCCACACTTTATTCCCCAAAACAACAGAAATCTAAACACCAAAACCAAAAACACAAAACCCAAACCAAGAAGAAGATAGTGGAAAAACACATTTACTTTGGTCAAACGAAGATGCTCACTGGAACTTGCCATTTCGAACACCCACAACGAAAACAAACTGCGAACACCCACAACGAGAACGAAGACGCAAACGGACGAAACTTTTTTGTGAAAATGAAGAGAGAAGCTGCGTTTCTAATGAAAGAGGACAGAGGTATATTTAGAAATCCAATTTTCTGAATCCCTCTTCACTCTCGAGGACAACTTTTTTTAAAAAAAAATAAAAATTAAAAAGGACCAATTAAATATTGACAAATATGTGTTAAAAAAATGTGTCAAAATAACGGGACCCTTATGATCCTAAAATATTCTCTTGCTTTTTCATTGGAAACAATCAAATAATTATAAGCGCGACGGGAAATAAATTTGATCGATTACCTTTTAAATAGAGTATAATATTTGTGATATTTTTAAATTATATAAAAAAATGATAGATTACCCAATTAATTCTATAAAGCAATATTCCTCTACTTAAGACATCTTTTTTGTCATAATTATATGCTAACGATCAACCATCATAAAATCAATTTTAAACAATAGAATGAAAAATTAGACAGGGAGAAAAAAAAGAGAAACTTCCCGGGAAACTCATAAGTTAGTGCCCTAAAAATTTTCTTAACTAGTTTGAAAGTTGAACTTTCCCTCAAAAACAAGGCATTGGAAAATATTTGTTTTATTTTTTAAATCTTGAAGAGACTGAAGAATTAAAAGTGTAGAAAAATTTTTATTTTTAACTTCTAGAATAATAAACTTAAATTACTTAGTTAAAAATTTAACTTTCAATTTTAATCATACTTTATTATAAATATTTCACAAACACGTATTTAACACTGTTAATTTCAAAGGATGAAATATGAAAGGGAATATAGGAAGGCGGATTGGAGTGAATATTGCTATTTGCTTGAACGAATTTGCAAGAAGGAAGGTAGAAAATTTGGAAGATGCAAGGGTTCTTTGATCAGGAGAAGAGACTTACAGTGTTATTTTGTGAAAATCGATATTATCCTTAAGCTATAATTCAAAACGAGTGGAGGTCAAGATGAACCAGTAGAGTTCGAGGAGAACGAAGATCCAACTCGTATTTGATTCAAAGAGAGTTGAAATCTATTCTATCTTATGTAGAAAATCATAAAAAAGCGTATTCAGTTACAACCTAAACTTATTCGATTCGAACGCAGACATATTCGATTCCAAACAAACGTATTTGATTATAATGTAAGCTTATATTTCCAAAATATTATATTTTAAAAATAATTATTTTGCATTACTTAAATATAATTTCTTTTTCATTTTAATATTTTTTTTCTTCTTATAACAATTTCTACAATTATGTATATTATTAACCCATTATCATTTTATATTAATTTTTACTACTAAAGATATTTTAATAATATTTAATTTTTACTAATTAAATTATTATTTTTTATCTATTACATCAATCAAATTTTATACTAATTTTTATAAATTTATTTTTAAATCTACTTTCATTCATTTCTTAATCCTTTAAAAAAATAACAATCAACTTATTCTCAAATCCATTAATTTCATTTTTTTCCAAATCTATCTTTCAATGTGAACATAGTGTATAGGTAAAGTATTTACTTTACTCGGAATCTTAGTATGTTTGCAGTGAAACTGAGTTTTTAATTATTTGTATTTTATTTAAATATTAAGATCTAAAACAAAAATTTACTCGAAGAAGGTTACGTGTGATTTTGACAGTAGTTTTGAAAGTACAATTCCTATTTTCGTGTATGCACTCTTGTTCTTATTTATTTTAAAAATAAAAAACATTTTACATTTCTTTCATCTTTAAGGTGGATGTAATAATATATATGTAACATTTTTTATTTATATAAAAAAATGACACATCAATCATCATAAAATCAATTTAAACCATGGAATAAAAAAGTGGTCTAAGAGAAAAGAGGAAAACTTTCAATAATGATTAATTTAATTGGTAAATTATAAAAATGAGATAATTAATTTAAAATTTACATATTATTGAAATTTTTTGAAAAGAGAATTTGTTAAGATAATTGGCCGGAGTGGTAAACTCAATAAAATCGTCCAATAAGGTAATAAACTTAACAATAAGTTAAGTTGGACGAAGAAAAGTTTGATAAACTCGGAAAGCTTAATTTCATCATAGAAGTGGTCATGGATTATGATAACTTTAATTTAATTGAAAATTATTATCACTTTTAATAATTTTTCTTTTAACAATTTTATAAAGTAAGTGGTCATCGATCTTAATAACTTATCTTTTTAGAATTTTTTATAAAGAAGTCGCCTTATAGTTTAATTAAAAATTGTCATCACTTTTAATGACTTTTTATCAATATTTTATAAAGAGACATTGATCACATTTTTTTTTCTGCAAAAACATTATATTTTGTCTTGTAATTTTGTTGAATTTAAATGCTCAACTTTTCTCGTCTGTACATGAGTTTTAGAAGAAACTTTCCCTTTCTAGAAATAAGAATTGTCGCGTTGATCATCTTTGTGTCTGTACTTAGGTGCATGATGGTATGAATTTTCATATACTAGAAATAAGTTGGTTAACTATATCCATTGAAAGAAGAATTTTGAAAATTGTTTTTTTCTTTTGTGACCTAGTTTGTTTTCATACTTTTTTGGAACCAGTGTTCTACCATATTTTATTTTGCATATAAAAATTTCACCTATTGCTTGTAGTTATTTAGGATGACAATAGTTTCTCAATCACAAGTTTTAAAACGAACTCATTTGATAAAATTTATGTTCTCTACTTTAATATCTTCGAATAACTTTTAGTGGTAAAAATAATATAAAATAATATTTAAAAGTAATATATTTTATGACAAAAATTATTTGAAATAGTTGTACTAAAATAACTAATTAATTAATATAATATATTTTAAAAAATAACTAAGTTTAGTACAATATATTTAAATAAAAGTTTACTCTTTTTTTTGTAATTTTAATTTCAATTTCAATTTTTCATAAAGAAATAATAAATCTTCTGAATAAAACTAACTTTAATATTTCTGTAAAAAATTATTGAACTTAAATACAAAATTAAAAGATTAAATTGTACTGATAATCTGAAAAAAAAAATTCTATGAAATATAATTTTATCGTCTTGGCTATAAAACAGAGAAGAAGCAGAGGGCTATGTAAGTTTATTATTATCATTATTATTTAATAATAATATTATTATTAATATTACTATTTTATTATATTATTATTAATAAAATCAATAAGAATGAAATTTTCAAGTTTAGTTGAAGTGATTTTCTTTATTGGAATCCATCATATTATGCTGTATGCATTTTTCAAGATAACTATTAGAAAAAATGTATAATTTTACAGGAACAAAATTGGTTTTTTAGGAAAAACATTATCTAATAATTTAAAATTTCTACAGGATAATAAAGATGGAATTACCCATCAATTCTGCAAATATATTTTTTTTCTTTTAAATAAATACCTTAAAACGAACACAAAAAAATCACGAATCCGTGTGCAAAAGATAATGAATAGTAAAATCTTTCAAGACGAACACAGTGCATAAGAGAGTTTTAATTTTAATGAAAAACTTTTGTTCTTATAGCTTCTTTTTAATAACATCAACAGTGAATTTTGTACTGGTTGGTTATGACTTATTCTAACACAACTATAATTATCTAACCATTTATTAATAAAAAGTATCTATAACAAGTTACTAGAAATACAAAAAAAAATTATAGTTTTAATGATGTTACATTTATGATCATACATTCTTAAATATATATTGAATTAAATAAGAAGTTGAAAAGTGTATAAAAAATATCTTTAATTTTTAATTAAACTTAAATTTTATTTTAATTAAACTTAAATATAATTTATTGTGTTATGACAATACGATATATTTGAATAATTTTATTGTGTTACGATATATTACATGATATAAAATAAAATATTGAGTAAAGTTTTAATTTTAATCGGTAAAACAATGATAAAATTATTCTAAAAAAAAAAAAAAAACTCAAATCTTTTTCTAACCTCGAAGACACGAAAAATAATTGCACTGACAGTGAGATTATGCTGTCCCACTAAATTTTGCATGCCTATTTATTTATTGATTGATATTATTTCTTTTCATTTATACATCATCACTTGCATGAGTAGTTAAGAAGCAATGAAACAAAACCTTCATTCAACACCATTTATGGGTAAGTTTTTATTTATTTTTGAAAAGAAATTTCTTTAAAAACTTGATTCAACATCAAAGCTATCATCATGATTCATGATTTATGGGTAAGTTTTTATTTATTTTTGAAAAGAAATTTCTTTAAAAAATTCTTTCACGTTATGGTAAATAATATTCCAATTTCCAAAATCTCGATCTTTTTCTCTTTTAAATAGACTACAATGAAAGTTAATATAGATTTTTTTATTAAAAAAATTTAATTAATTTTTAATCTAAAATTATATATTTTATTATAGAATTTATTGTAGTATTTAGTTTGATTTGATAGAGATAAAATAATTTGATTTGGTAGAGATAAAATAGTTTGTTTAAATCTTATTTTATTAGTTTTAGGTCTAATAATATTTAGTTTATTTTATTTTATTAGTTTTAGGTCTAATAATATTTAGTTTGATTTGATAGATGATAAAATAGGGATATGTAATTATGATTTTAGGTCTAGTAATATTTAGTTTGATTTGATAGAGATAAAATAGGGATTTGTAATTATGATTTTAGATCTAGTAATATTTAGTTTTATTTGATAAAGATAAAATAGGAATAATAATATTTAGTTTGATTTGATTGAGATAAAATAGGGATATGTAATTATGATTTTAGATCATGGAGATTTTATTTGTATTTTATTTTTATTTTCATAATATTTTAATTATCACTTCTATTTAAAGTCCAATAGACTCAATTTTTAGAAAAATATTGAGTGTGAATCTTGATATTTTCCTAAAACTTCTATCAGCATGGCATCTTCTTCCTTTAAATTGACTCTGAAATTGCTTATCGACACTAAGCGTGAGAAGGTTCTGTACGCAGAAACATCAAAATCCGTTGTAGACTTTCTCTTTAACTTGCTCTGTTTACCCATTGCTACTGTTATAAGGATTGTCAATAAGAATCAAATAGTTGGTAGCTTAGGCAATCTCTATCAAAGTGTTGAGAATCTTGATGAAACCTACATGCAACCAGGCCAGCATAAGAATCTACTGTTGAAACCAAGTGCCCTCATGTTTTCACCAATCTCTGGTCTTCTTCCTTCAGATAATGACAGTTCTTCCAACAGTTCTTCCAACGACTCCACGGATGTATTCTACCGGTACCAATATCACCGTGATTACGTCACATGTGATAGGACCATTCATTGTCCTAATTGTAAGTTATCTATGAACGCGCAAATGAATTTTGTTGGTGAAAAGGTTGCAAATGAAATTGCCAAGAAGAGTGGTTTTGTAAAAGAGGTAGTAACTTACATTGTGATGGATGATCTGACAATTGAGCCCCTGTCAGACATTTCATTCCCTACTCTACTTAACAAATTCAACGTGAAAGATCTTGACGACTTGGAGACAAAGGTGATCGAGTTGGACATGAATGAGGCAAGTTTTGTTTTTAAAATATGAAGATATCGTCATCGCTTTTCAGGTTTAAAATATATGAATTTACTTCTAATTTAATATGCACAAAGTAAAGTGTTTCGTGGATCTCTTACAAATATGCTGGAGTTTTGTTTTTTTTTTTTTTTTTTTCTGACAATGGATCATGGTTCATTAATTTATTTTATTTATATTGTACAGGGTGTGAATCTTCTGAAAGCTTCTATGCAGTCGAAGACGGTTTTGACTGATGTTTTTCTCAAGAATTCGGCTTAAGGTTTCATACAATGTACTTAATATCTTATTTTAAATCAATATCCAATGCATGAAACTGTGGTCTTTTTTATGGTTCATATATTCTTAAATATTTATTGAAAATGTCTTAAAAGTGATATTTAAATGTAATTTAGTTTTATAAAATCAGTTTAAAAAGTTATTAAATATTTTAAAATATTTTAAATTTATCTTTTTTTAATCGATATAAAGTTTTTCATATATCATTTCAAACTAAAGTATATATATTATACCTAAAGAAAACCTTAATTCAAATCCTAAACTCATCGTAAAGTTAAGATCTGTAAAAAATTAGTGTTGGTTAAACTTTAATGAGTATTTAATGTGTTAAGAGTTTTGAATGAGTTTTTTATTAAGAGATGTTGGTTTCAGAAATTCAACCAATCGAATATGGATTTTTTTTATCATATGCAAATTTCATAATATTTCTTTCACTTCTCAGTAATTATTTTATATTATAAATTGGTTAGGTAAATTATGAAAAGTTTAGTTTTCTAGTTCCATGTTTTTCATTTCATTTTTTTTGTTTTTCTGTATGAAACAGGTAGGGATCTTCTCAAAGCATTTCCAAAGTCGAAGATGTTGTTTACAAATGTTTTTCTCAAGAACCTCACATCATTCCTTAAAAAATCAGTTTCCATTGTTTTACATTTTGGTTTGGAAGTTTTTGGCAACACTATGTTTCTGTGTTTTTCATAATTTTGTTATTAAAACATTATGGTTGAAATTTATTTACTCAGTCCTACAAAATGCGAGGAAAATAGTGTGGTTCATAGGTGTCACTTTTTATTTTCGCGTCCATTTAGATCTTCTCGTAATAATTTTGCAGCACTCACTCAACTTCTTTACATTACATATTTATTTTAATCTTTAGAGACTGGAAAATCCGATTTTTTGGGTTTTAGTGCTGTCATCCGTATTTCTCAAGTGTTCTTAAAACATCAAAATTGATGTTCATGAATGTATTTTGAACTAACAACAAAGTAGTTAAATAAAACACCCTATGCCTACCATAATTTTTAATTTTAATACTTTGTGGTAAAAATTATATTGGCATTTACTTTAACTTCTAAAAATAAACTTAAATGTCTTTGTTACATAGTATAAAATTGAACTTTCAATTTTAATCATACTCTATTATAAATATTTCGGTGAACACATATTTAATGGCAAAGAATTTACTTCACTCAGAATCTTATTAAGTTTGCAGGAAAATTCAGTTTTTAATTATTTATATTTTATTTAAATATTAAGATCTAGAACAAAATTTTACTTGAAAAAGGTTATGTGTGATTTTGACAGTAGTTTTGAAAATACAATTCCTATTTTCGTGTACGCACTTTTGTTCTTATTTATTTTGAAAATAAAAAGCATTTTACACGAAATACCATGGGCAAATTTGTTAACTTTGCTAGTTTTATACGAAAAAGGGAACTTTTGAACCCCTTTTAGCAAAACTCGGAATCTCTAAGAAAAAAAAGTAAAATACGCAAAAATGTGAGCATAGTATATAGTATATTTTTAAATTTTAACTTGATATATATATATATATATATATATATATATATATATATATATATATATATATATATATATATAATAAAGAATTTGGTTGAATAAGAGGATATCACTTTTCATTAATCACGCACGCACTTACCTGAAACAAAGCCTTTCCATTTTTTAAAAGTCCAAATACAAGCTATCAGAGAAGAGTTTGAACCGTTGAAGATGGAGTCCAAAGATCATATAATCGAGTACATAATTCAGATGGAGAAGGTGGCCAACCAACTCAGCAGGAATGGAGAACAAATGCCATCTAGCCGAGTTGTGGAAAAATTTTTGAGATCTCTTACAAAAGATTTCGAAAGTATCGTGTGCGTCATCGAAGAATCGAAGGACTTGTCGGTTCTCACAATGGATGAACTTGTTGGATCATTAAAAGCCCACAAACAAAGGAGAAGGAGTTGGGATGATCAGGTTAAACCCAACGATTAAGCACTACAGGTACAGTTTGACTCGAATAAATCTCGGATTACTCAGAGCCGAGATCCTGGCAACAAAGGAAGAGGAGGCCGAGGACAAGGACGAGGTGGACGTGGTAGAGGCAATGATGAGAAAACCGGTCAACAATATTGGCATGACCGAGGACAAGGAAGAGGTCGAGGAGATCAGTCAGAAGTGAAATGTTTTAAGTGTGGCAAGCATGGCCACTATGGATATGAATGTAGATCAAGGAAGTGCTACAATGGTGGTAAGCTCGATCATACGATTAAATATTGTCGAGCTAAGAAGAAAAGTGAGAGAAACCTTCTTACAGAACAAAAAAAGAAGATGAAGAAAAGATGGAAACCTTCTTAAATATTTATTGAAAATGTCTTAAAAGTGATTTTTAAATCTAATTCAGTTTTATAAAATCAATATAACAAATTATTTATATATTTTAAAATATTTTAAATTTATCTTTTTTTTAATCGATATAAAGTTTTTCATATATCTTTTCAAACTAATGTTTGTGCGTAACTCATCACAAAGTTAAGATATGTAAAAAATTAGTGTTGGTTAAACACAAATTGACAGCTTTAATGAGTATTTAGTGTTGTTAAGAGATGTTGGTTTCACAAATCTAACCAAGCGAATATCGATTTTTTTTTTATCATATGCAAATTTCATAATATTTCTTTCATTCATGATTAATCATTTTATATTATAAATTGGATAGGTAAATTGTGAAAAGTTTGGTTTTCTGGTTCATGTTTTTTATTTTATTTAATTGTTTTGCTGTTTGAAACAGGGTGGAGGATCTACTCAAGGCTTCTGCGGAGTCGAAAATGGTGTTGACAAGTGTTTTTCTCAAGAACCGCACATCATTCCTTAAAAAATCAGTTTTCATTGTTTTACATTTTGGTTTGGACGTTTTTGGCAACACTATGTTTATGTGCTTTTCGTAATTTTATGTTATAAAAACATTAGGTTTGAAATTTATTTACTCAATCCTACAAAATGTGAGGAAAATATCGTGGTTCATGGGTGTCAGTTTATATCATAAAATGAACTTTAACTTTATAACTTAATTTTACATGTTAAGATCTGTAAAAACAATTGGTGGTTAAACTTGAATTGACTGCTTTAATGAGTATTTAATATGTTAAAGAATTATGAATATGGTTTTTTTTTAAGAGATATTGGTTTTACAAATTTAACCAAAGCGCATATGGATATTTTTATCACATGCAAATTTCATAATATTCATTAATTATTTTATATTATAAATTGGTTAGGTAAATTGTGTAAAGTTTAGTTTTCTGGTTGATGTTTTTTATTTAATATTTTTTTACAAGTGTTTTTCTCAAAAATCGCACATCATTCCTTAAAAAAACCAGTTTTCATTGTTTTACGTATTGGTTTGGAAGTTTATGTCAACATTATGTTTTTGTGCTTTTCGTAATTTTATGTTATGAAAACGTTATGTTTAAAATTCATTTACTCAGTATCGCAACCGGAAAATTGCGACGGGACGAAGATCCAAAAAGAAAACTATTTGAAAAAATGTTTTGGAGTCGCCACCATAGTTTATTCTGGAAAACTATGGAAAAAACCATAAAAAGGATAAGGCTTAGTCTATGAAAACCAGAGATTCGATTCGGGAGTCGGTTACGTGTGGGGAAGGTGTTAGCACCCCCACAACGTCTGCTCTAAAGCAGTACCTTTAATTAAATGCGCAAATAAAAATGTGGTTTGCAAAATATTTAACTATCCCGAAAACAACAATATAAAGAAACAAAAATATTTTTTTGGTTTTTGGACCCGACAAGGATTGACCTTGCTCCTACGTATTCTCATTCAAAATGAGAAATCAGGGTTACGTAGTTCTTTCAGAAAGATTGTTGTTTGAAGATGTTTTTAGTTTTTGAAAATTTTATATATTTTTTTTGGTATTTTTATATAAAAAGAGAAAAGGTTTTTAGCACAAGGCCTACGCAAGCGGTCGCACGGGTGCTTAAACCTTTTCAAAACATTTTTATTTGATTTTGTAAAAGAGAAGGAAAAGATCTTCAGCACAAGGCCTACGCGAACGGTCGCACGTGTGCTTAAACCTTTTCAAAACATTTTTATTTGATTTTTGTAAAAGAGAAGGAAAAGATCTTCCGCACAAGGCCTGCGCGAGCGGTCGCACGTGTGCTTAAATCTTTTCAAAACATTTTTATTTGATTTTTGTAAAAGAGAAGGAAAAGATCTTCAGCACAAGGTTTACGCGAGCGGTCGCACGTGTGCTTAAATCTTTTCAAAACATTTTTATTTGATTTTTGTAAAAGAGAAGGAAAAGATCTTCAGCACAAGCCCTACGCGAGCGATCGCACGTGTGCTTAAATCTTTTCAAAACATTCTCAATTTTTGTAAAAGAAAAGAAAAAGATTTTCAGCACAAGGCCTACGCAAGCGGTCGCACGTGTGCTTCAATCTTTCCAAAATATTTTTATTGATTTTTATATTTTTATTTTTATTAGCAAAGGGATATAACAACACACAATAATAAAACAATGTCAAAGCTAAAGAAATAAAAAAACAAAGACAATAAAAAAACCATAGTCCAAGCCTAATAAGAATAGGGGAGTGCAGAGATAATAAACCAGGGGTGCTCAGCAAAGTTGAGACTGCCAGGGGTGTAATGATCAATTTGGTGGTGCAGCGCGAAATGGCCTGCCCAGGCCCAATCTTGTTTTTGTTTGCAGAAAGGAAAAGGTGGTGCAAATAGAGTTGCACGGTGACAGGCAGAGAAACCGCAGCCCAATAGCCAGGCCCAAGCCCCTTTTATATGCAGAAACGGATTGGAGGTGCAAATAGGAAGTGCATGTCGCCAGGAAGCAAAGAGGCAACCCAGGCCCAAATCCCTCTCCTGACCTAGAAACCCAAAGGGGTTCGAATTTCTTCTTCTCATTATGCACCCAACAGCACAGAGGCTCCAAGTTGGATTCTCCTTCTCTCGAAGGGTTTGTTTCTCCAGCCACTATGCCGCCACCGTCAACAGCTTTGCCGGTGACGACAAGCATCGACGGGACCACAGCCGACTGCAACGCCGAACTCCTCCTCCATGCTCGTCTTCGCAAGCAAGAGGGAAACGCCCCTCAAATGATCAACCTGGTTGCGCCGTTGAGAGGGGATCTGCGTTAGGGTTCTTCCGGATGCTTCAACTGCAACATTCACCAAGAGCAACAGAAGCGCTGTCGCCGTCGTCGTCCACTTCTCTCGGGTTCACCGGTTGTTTCGTCTGCGTCGGAAACGTCGCTGCCGCTGATAGCAGTCCAACCTTCTCTTGCCGTCTTTTCCAAGTGTGGACCAAAACCTGACTCTAGAGACTATCCGCTCTTGCTGCCATTCGCCCAAAGACACCGTCAGCCTAAATCTTCATCGCAGAAGACTATCTGAACACCGGGACGCAAAACCCTTGCTCGTTTCCTCCACAGATGCGACTCCAAGACTGCTACTCCTCTTGCTCTGTTATTTTACTCTGATCAGGGTTGAAGGCTTGATGCGTTTCGGACTCGCCGCCGGCGTAACGGCGCAAATGGATTAGAGAGCACAGGTTAGCATAACGCGCTCTGTGTGGGTATTGGCTCAAGCTCCATTAAAATTTGCCCAATGAAAGAGCTTCATCAATTGAGTCAACAGAAGCTCAAACAGCATGGAGAATAAGCTAGCAATTTCCAGCGCTGACACCATGATTCCATGAATTCCTTTGAATGCTTTTCTGTCTCTGTGAAATAAGACCTTGGGTTTTTTCTCTATTTTGCTTTGGTTTTTGTTTTTCTGATGGAGGAGGTAGTGAGTGAATGTGTGGGTGATTAAAACGGAAGAAGAAGATGAGGTGTGAATGAGCTTCTCTGTTTTTTGTGTTAGGAATGGAGATGATAAAGTTTGGGGTTGGAAGATGGATTCTTGTACCTACTGGAGGAATGGTGGTACCGGGTTAGGCATGAGGTAGTGGTGAGCCAAAGGGGAGTGTTGTGTGTTTTGATGAGTGATCAGATTGGGCAAGGCTAGAATGAATGTGTGTGTTGCCGTGAGATGTAGGATTGTGGATGTTTGTTGGGGTCGTTACGGGTGTGATGATGGGGGAATGTGGATTGTGCGTGATCGTGAGGTCTCGTGTGCCTGTTCAGTGATGGAGAGAAAAAAAATGTATGAGGTCAATCTGTTGATGTGTATGAGTGGTGTGTCTGGTGAATCTGTTTCGGTTAGAGGTGATATGGTGAGTCAGTGTATGGGTCAAGGTGGGTTGAAATTTGAATACTGTTAGAGATGAGGAATTGGGAACCAAAAGGGAAATCTGATTAGGTGATTACGGGGTGGTGATCAGAGGAGTGGAAAATGGTGTGTATGATGATTGTTGAGGTGGAGGATGGATTGAGAATTGGTGTCTGCGTGAGGGAGGAGGCAATTCTGTTTCGCCAGGGAGGAAGCAAAGAAAACGTGTCTCCTCTGTCAGCCAATTCCCCCCGTCTCTGCTTGTCCTGTGTGGGTTTTTCATTCAACTGTTGGACCACTGCTCCTCCTGGACTTGCTGCTGGACACTCCAATTTTGGTTTTTACTTCACGTGCAGCCCCATTGAATCCAATATATATGCACATGAGGTGGTTGCATGTGCACACTTCCATGTTTCAATCTCTCTTTTTTTTTTACTTTTTTTTTTACTTTTTTTTCTTTCTTTTTTTTCTTTTTTTTCATTTTTGCTTTTTTTATTTTATTTTTATTTTTTCCTTTTTTTTAAAAAAAAAGACTAATACAAGAAATCAAATAATAAAAACAAAGTAAAATAATAATAAAATAGAAAATAAGACAAAAATAAAAACTAAGTACTATTATTTAGTTATCCGAATGAAATTGGGTGTTGACACTCAGTCCTACAAAATGCGAGGAAAATAGTGGTTCATGCATGGGTATCAATTTTTATTTTCGTGTCCATTTAGATCTTATCGAAATAATTTTGCAGCACTCACTCAACTTCTTTACATGATATAAAATAAAATATTGAGTTAAGTTTTAAATTTAACCGATAAAACAAAGATAAAATTATTCTTAGAAAAAAATAACAAAGGGAAGTGAAATCTTCTTGTTTGGGTACAAACAAAAGCAAATTCGGATTGATTTCATAGAGATAAAAAAAGAAAAAGTTCTTTTTAACAATTTTTTCGACAACTTTTTTTACAACGCATACATGGTAGTTTGTGTTGATCCGTTTCAAATATTTTTTAAAAATAAATTCAAACAGATCAATAAAATGATGACACATGTTATTTTGTTAAAAAGTTGTTAAGAAAAATTGTTAAAATATCATGATCTGATATAAAATAGGAATATGTAGTTATGATTTTCTATTTATCTAGGTAGAATATTAATTTATGATAGATTAAACAGATTTTATTTGCAAGACAATTAATATTTTATTTCCGTAATATTGTAAATATCATAACTATTTAAAGTTCTTCAATTATCAATAAATAATAGACTCAATTTTAAAAAAAAAAATTGATTGTGTAACTTGAGATTTTCCTAACACTTCTTTCAGCATGACATCTTCTTCCTCCAAATTGACTCTGAAATTGCTTATCGACGCTAAGTGTGAGAAGGTCCAGTTCATAGAAACATCAAAATCGGTTGTAGACTTTCTCTTTAACTTGCTCTGCTTGCCTATTGCTACTGTCATAAGGATTCTCAACAAGAATCAAATGGTTGGTAGCTTAGGCAATCTGTATGAAAGTGTTGAGAATCTGGATGAAACTTACATGCAACCAGTCCAGGATAAGGATCTAGTGTTGAAACCAAGTGCCCTCATGTCTTCACGAATCTCTGGTCTTCTTCCTTCAGTTAATGACAGTTCTTCAAACAACTCCACATATGTGTTCTATGGGTGTCCAGTTCACCTTGGTTACGATACCTTTAATAACACCACTCCTTGTCCTGATTGTAATATACCTATGGACTTGGAATTGACTTTTGTTGGTGAAAAGGTTGCAAATGAATTTTTTGTCGACAAGAGTGATTTTGTGAAAGATGTAGTAACTTACATGGTGATGGATGATTTAGCGATTCAGTCCATGTCAAGCATAACAAGCATTACCCTACTTAACAAATTCAACGCCAAAACGTCAAAGAGGTTGACACTTTGTAGGAAAAGGTGGTTGAGATGGACATGAACCACACATGTTTTTGTTTATAAAATATGCATATACCTAATTTAATATGTACAACGTAAAGGGTTTCGTGAATCTCTTGCACACATGTTGGAATTTTCTTTTTTTATTTTCGTTAACTAATAATACATCATGGTTCATTAATTTATTTTCTTCATATTATAGGGCGTGAATCTTCTAAAGGCTTCTTTGCAGTCGAATACGGTTTTGACAGATGTTTTTCTTGATAATCATTCTTCACTATAGGTTTTGACAGAGTAATATCTTATTTTAAGTCATTAACGAATGAATGAAATTGTGGTCTTATTTATTATGTATAGATTGTTAAATATGTATTGAAAATTATGTTTTAAACCTGAAGAGCAATAATGATATCTTCATATTTTATAAACAAAAACATGCCTAGTTCATGTCTATCTCGCCTACCTTTTCCTGCAAAGTGCCAACCTCTTTGACGTTGAATTTGTTAAGTAAGGTAATGTTTGATATGCTTGCCATGGGTTGAATCGCTAAATCATCTATCACCATGTAAGTTACTACATCTTTCACAAAACCACTCTTGTTGGCAGAAATTTCATTTGCAACCTTTTCACTAACAAAAGTCAATTCCAAGTCCATAGGTATACTACAATCAGGACAAGGAGTGGTGTTATCAAAGGTGTCGTAACCAAGGTGAATTGGGCACCCCTAGAACACATCTGTGGAGTTGTTTGAAGAACTGTCATTAACTGAAGGAAGAAGACCAAAGATTCGTGAAGACATGGGGGCACTTGGTTTCAACACTAGATCATTATCCTAGTCTGGTTGCATGTAAGTTTCATCCAAGTTCTCAACACTTTCATACAGATTGCCTAAGCTACCAACCATTTGATTCTTGTTGAGAATCCTTATGACAGTAGCAATGGGCAAGCAGAGCAAGTTAAAGAGAAAGCCTACAACCGATTTTGATGTTTCTGCGAACATGACCTTCTCACGCTTAGCGTTGATAAGCAATTTCAGAGTCAATTTGGAGGAAGAAGATGTCATGCTGATAAAAGTGTTAGGAAAATCTCAAAGTACACACTCAAATACTTTTCTAAAACTTGTCCACTATTTAATTGATAATTGAAGAACTTTAAATAGCCGTAATATTTACAGTATTACCAAAATAAAAATAAAATCTAAAAATAAAATATTAATTGTCTTACAATTAAAATCTCCTTAATCTATCATAAAATAAAATTCTACCTAATAAATAGAAAATCATAACTACTTGTCACAACCGGAATCGCGACGAGACGATGATTCAAAAATGAAACGGGTTTTGAAAAAGAGTTTTGGAGTCGCCACCATAGTTTATTCTGGAAAACTATGGAAAAAACCATAAAATAATAAGGCAAGGCCTACGAAAACCAGATTATAGGTTCAGGAGTCAGTTACGTGTAGGGAAGGTATTAGTACCCTACAATGCCTGCCCTAAGACAGTACCTTTAATTAAATACGCAAATTGGATGTGGTTTTCGAAATGTTTAACTACCCCTAAAAATAAGATTCTAAAAGACAAAATCTAATTTTATTTTATTTTTGGAAAAATTGTTGAGAAAAGTTACTTGGAAAAGATTTGGATTTTTGGGAAGTGACAAGAACTGACATTGCTCCTACGTATCTCCACTTTGGATGAAGAATCAAGGATCACGTAGTTCTAGCTGAAAAATTGTTTGTTGTTTTAAAATGTTCATATTTTGGTATTTTTATATGAGGAAGGGAAAAACTTTTTAGCACAAGGCCAACGCGAACGGTCGCATGTGTGCTTTAATCTTTTAAAACATTTTTATTATTTTTGTGAAAGAAAAGGATAAGGCTTTTAGCACAAGGCCTACGCGAACGGTTGCGAACGGTCGCACATGTGCTTTAACCTTTTAAAACATTTTTATTATTTTTGTGAAAGAGAAAAGGAAAAATGCTTTTAGCACAAAACCTACACAAACGGACGCACGTGTGCTTTAACCTTTTAAAACATATTTTTATTATTATTGTGAAAGAAAAAGGAAAAAAGACTTTCAGCACAAGGCCTACGGTGCAGTCGCACGTGTGCTTTAACCCTTTAAAACATATTTTTATTATTTTTATAAAAGATGGGAAAAAGGCTTTTAGTACAAGGCCTACGCGAACGGTCGCACGTGTGCTTTAATCTTTTAAACATATTTTTATTATTTTTTTGAAAAAAAAAGAAAAGGTTTTTAGCACAAGGCCTACGCGAACGGTCACACGTGCTTTAACCTTTTAAACATATTTTTATTATTTTTGTAAAAAAAAAAAAAAGCTTTTAGCATAAGGCATAAACGAACGGTCGCATGTGTGCTTTAACCTTATAAACATATTTTTGGTTATTTTTAATATTTATATATTTAAAAAGTAGATAAAGTTCATAAAATATATAACATGGAGAGAATTAGTAACTATGGGATGCATAAAAGAAAGCTAAACCAGCATGTAAACATATAATAAAACAGGGTGCACCAAGTAAGTAAAGCAAATAAAAAGGTTTGCAGAAATGTAAATGGGCTTAAGAGAAGGTTTTTTAGGGTGTTACTCCCTACACCTCCCCAAGTAAGACCTGTACCTCCCCATTAATTTAATTTATTTCAAAAATATTCTATACCTCCCCACTATTTTCTTTATTCCAAAAATACCCTACACCTTAACAATCTTCCTTTTTTCTTTAAAAAAAATAAATAAACAATACCTGTTTCATCTTACTTAATGGGGAGTGTTTCATCTTACTTAATGGGCTTAATTAATGGAAGAGTGTTTCATGCGTCTTCAACACCTCCAAACTTTACTAAAATACCTGTTTAGCCCCTAATTAGAATGTGGATTAACTTTTGTTGAAATAGTTAAGAATAGTCATGAATTCTTTTTGAGTTTCAGATTCTTTTTTCAGGTTTGTGTGTGTCAGATGTCATTTGCTCACAGCACCACTCACATTTGCTTTCCTTTCTCTCTTCTCTCTCGCACAGCAGCTTGGTCTCCTTTCTCTCGCACAGCACCACCATTTGCTGTCCTTTCACTCGCACAACACTCACGAACTCACAAAAGATCTCAAGCTCTTTCTTCTCGCACAACATCACGCAAACAGGTTCAGTTTCTCTTTTCTGCAACAACTTCATCTTCCTCATTTTTACATTTCAGATTGTGCTTTTTTTTGGTCTGTTTTGCAGAGGCACGACTTCCTTTTCATCTTCGTTGGTGCATCCCACCCGTCTCCTTCCTCCATTTTTGCTTTTCGTTTTCTTAAATTTTTTTTCGTGTTTTCCATGATTGTTGATTGATATGTACATTGAATGATTAGAAGGTGATTGAAGTGTTTGATCTGTATGTGGGTGTTTGATCTGGGTTGTTTGACGAAGCATCGAATTTGAAACGCGCAAAAAACTGTATCGGATGTCCATAAGCGATACCGACTACATCTGATACCGACATCCGAAACAGGCCTTTCACCTTTCACCAGCCTATGCATATTGTTTTTAATTTTATTTTAGTGTTTTACTCTTTTTTTTTGTAAAAAAATGTTATGGTTAAATTTTAAGTCATTATTATTTTTTTAATTGTTAATAAGATTTTAAATTCTTAAATTTTATGCTTAAATTAATTAATTATTTATATTTTTATTAAGTTTCGTTGTTTTCAATTATTTTATGTTTTACTTTTTATAATTTGTAAATTTTTTTAAAGAAATATTACTAATTTATATTTATTTAAATATTTTAATAATTAACTTTTTTATAAAACAAACCTAAATTGTTAAATAATATTAATTAATTAATTATTGATATAGAATAACAACTTAAAGCTGGAAGCAGTAATCATAATACCGAAAGGCAGGCAATATCTCTGAGATTTTAGATCGTGCCTTTTTATGGAACAATTTCCACACACGCTTCAGGTGTGTAGTTTGTAAGCTGCTCTCTGTATCAAATTATTGTCATCTTCAAAATGCCAAGGATGTTAAGCGCAACAGCTACTAGTTTTTAGAATTTATCTGAATTCAATCCTCGAGACAGACAAGCTTTCAAAGTGAAATTATATTGGTTTTACGAACACATCAGATATGAATATCCGATAGACTCCTTTTCGGATATGGACATCCGACATACTATAGAAGATGGGGTGCAGGGTTTTTTAATAAGTCAGAAACAGAGGTGCAGGTGAAAAGCTTATTAACAGATAATCACTTTATTAATTAAGGGTATTTTAGGAAATTTGAGGTGGAAAATGAAATGCTTGGAGGTGCAGGAAGAGACACCCAAAAAAGGAAAGAAAGTTGGCCCCAAGCCCGGGTTCTCTCCCAAGCCTCACATTCACACAGCAGACCCAGAGACACTTAGGGTCTCTCCTCCAAACGCAACCCAGGGATAGACGCGCCTCCTCCGCACGCGGCCACCAGCAGCTCCAGTTGCCACCGCCTCTGCACAAACGGCCACCGCAACAATACCCTCCGCCTGGTCCATGACGTCGCCGGCGGCCCCAAGGGCAACCAGGATCGCCGCTGGCCGCGGCGCCAGATCTTCTTTCCTGCTCCCTTTTCGTATGCGAGAGGAGAACTCGCCTTCCATTCTCGCCGTACCCAGTCGCCGCCTGTCAGACCACGAACCAGGGTCGCGCCGGCGATGCGACTTGCCGCCGGAGCTACCATCCAACGCAGCAAAATCCCCCTTCTCTTCCGCGTGCGAGGGAGGAACTCCCCCTGTTCGAAAACGACGCCGGCCACCACAGGTCGCAGGTCAGGGCGCCACCGGGACCACCGTTCGCCGTCGAGATCGTCGCAGGTCGCCGTCCCAACTCACGGCCACCGTGAGTCACCAGCAATGAGAACCCTTTTCTTCTCTTCGGTTCGACGCGGGAAGCTCTCTCCCTCCTCCGCCGAACGCCGCCGGCGAAACCGACCACCGCCAGCCACCTGAAGAGTCACCCTCCTCTCAAACACGATTTCCTTCTTCACCCCTCTCTTCCTTTCTCTTACTCTCAGACCCTCAACTAAGTAAGGTAAAACACTCAGCTACAACTAACTATCTCCCATGGCAGAAACAAAGTTGTTTATCTGCTATCATTAACCTCGATGGTGGGAATCTGGAATGTGGTCTGCTAAATACTGGTTTGCAGGCTTGGGTTCGTGATTAAAGGTGTGAACGCTCCCAACTTGCATCATTTCCCCTTTGCAGGTTCAGATAGAGTGCGACTAGTATAGCAGTAATCAGCAGCCCAACGGCTATCAACTCATTCGAGAAGAAACTATGGATTGGGGAAACGGTTGACATTTACTCCGAAAAGAGGAATGTGGGGAAACCTTAAGGGGAAACCTTGAATAAAATGGCAGATTTGTTATTTGGTTTGTTTGTTTCAGGTGGAAGGCGGTCTCGAGATTGAGGGTAGTTGCAGCGTGTGCTGTTACCCAGATTGAAGGAGACCCATAGTTTGTTAGCGGGAACAACTGCTTTTGTTTTCCATGTTTTCTATTATGGAAATGCATCTGCCTCAGTTTCCTTTTGCTGCATTTTTCTATGGTGTTTTCTGGGTGCAGGTAGAAGGGTATTCAGGTTTTGATGTTGGGGAATATGCACTATGTCCTATTGTCAGTTAAATATGGTGGGTTTTGCAAGCATTGAAATTGCATTTTGGGTGCAGTTTCCTGATTGACAGAGGATATCACAGATTAAACCGACACAACTATATACACTAATCAAATATCATTCGTTCATCTAACACACAAGGAAAGCATATTCATGAGCACATGGATGAGCGTGACCAGAGCTTAGGTATACAAAGACTCACCTTCGCAGCTTCAAAACCTTTCCTTTTGGTTCTGCTCTCTCTGTTCCCTTAGACCGAATATTCTTTGGATTGCTGAAAATATTCTTGCAGGCGTTGGAAAGCTAGGTTGGAAGCAAATGGTTCTCCTTCTGGCCGTAAGGTCTCCTCTCTTTTTTGATATTGTGTGTTTTTTTTGCTGAAGTTCCCAGGCAGCCCTCCAAGCTAGTGTTTTTGATCTCCTCCATGACCCTCCAAGCCCTTTTTCCCTGTTTTTCAGAATGATCTCGGCGTATCTTTCCTGCTTTTCAGAATGATCTCGGCGTATCTTCCCTGCTTTTCAGAATGATCTGGGCGTATCTCCCATGATCTGGTTGCAGCTACGCCTCTGTTGCAGGAGGGAGGTCGTACGTTGCAGAGAATAGAGCTCAACTCGTGATTGCCTGGACTCAGAATGGGGAGAAGCACCAGTCTGCTATTCCTGTTACGATTTCTTTTTTTTCTTTTTTTTTAAAACCTTTTTTTTGTTTTCTTTTGTCAACGTTTACAACAAAAAATTAAAAAAATTAATAATAATAAAAAATATAAAAATAAAACTAAACAGCAAAAAGAAACCAACGTAAAAAAATAAAATAAAAATGAAATAACTCTAAATAATAAAATATAACATAATAAAAAAAATAAAATGATAAAAAGACAAAATAAAGTAAAAAGTAAAACAAAAAACATATATTGTTTAGATATCGGACGAAATTTGGTGTTGACAACATGTTACATCAAATTTATTAAAAATAATTTTTCCAAACGATTAAAAGATTAATCGTTTGTGTTAAATCCAACGGGAACTAAGTATTACTCGGTGATTTGATACTAATGTATGCCAATTATAATAACACAACTAATGCAAATTCACTAATGCCGACATGCATACACAAAAGCCAATAATATTCATACAAATTAAGTTTTCAACAAACAAGCTAACATTTTTAGCATATTATATATAACCAATTGAGGGAGATGAAGTAGTGTACACCCAATTATAGGTCAGAAAAGCAGTCCAAAACACAACCCAACACGACACCAGAAACTGCAACAAAATGCAACCAAATCTAATTTTAATTGGTTCAAATGAAAGATTTTTCATCGAAGACTAATTCAATCGAAGCAAAACTAAATTTAAACGGTCAAAAACAAAGAAAACGAACCTCCAATATAATGTCGCGGCAGAGAAAAGCTCGACGAAGAAGACGATGGATAGTGGTAATTGCTTGCGGGTTCGCGTTTTGAAGTATAAGTTGATATAAACGTCGGTTCGCCATCGAGCTCGACGTCTATAATGTTACAGACGTCAGTCCTCTCACTAATTTGACGTCTTTATGATTTAAATATTAATATTGACGTGGATTATAGACGTCAGCTCTATGTGCACCTGACGTCTAATTGGACATAGACGTACGTTACCTGGTAACCGACGTCTAGATTGCAGAATAATTATTACAGTTTCACCTAACTGTCAGGCTATATACGTCGGTTAGGAGTGACACCGACGTCTATGTTGCATACCATTAATGACACTCAACTACCTGTCAGGTTAGAGACGTTTATGAGTGTTACTGGACGTCTAACTCGTGACTGTTCACCAACCTCTGAGACCTTTAGACGTCGCATTGTCCTCACCCCAACGTTTATATCTCAACTTTTCACCTACCTGGTAGACATTTAGATGTCTCTGTTTAAGATCCTCGACGTATATAATTTTTTACTCATTGGGTATATCGAGCCCTGACGTCCATGTGCCCCACTTATTTACAAAGTTGCCACTGGTCATCGTGTTACATCAGTGAACCAAATAACCGACATCTATGGAGTGACGTTCAACAACGTTTTTACACTAGTGAATCTCTTACAAATATGTTGGAGTTTTTTTCTTTTTTTAACTAACAATGGATCATGATTCATTAATTTTATTTTCTTCCTATTCTATAGGGTGTGAATCTTCTGAAGGCTTATCTACAGTCAAATACGGTTTTGACTGATGTTTTTCTCATGAATCATTCTTAGGCTCAGTGTTTCATACACTATACTTAATATCTTATTTTAAGTCAATATCCAATGCATGGAATTGTGGTCTTTTTTTATGGTTCATACATTCTTAAATATTTATTGAAAATATCTCATAAGTGATTTTTAAATCTTTATAAAATCAATTTAAAAAATTATTTATATATTTTTTAAATATTTTAAATTTATCTTTTTTAATCGATATAAAATTTTTCATATATCATTTCAAACTATAATATATATATATATATATATATATATATATATATATATATATATATATATATTATACGTAAAAAAAAACCTGATTCAAATCCCAAACTCATCTTAAAGTTAAGAGCTGTAAAAAATCAGTGTTGGTTAAACATAAATTGACATTTGAGTATTTAATGTGTTGAGAGTTTCGAATATGAGTTTTTTTTTTTTGTTAAGAGATGTTGGTTTCACAAATTCAACCAAGGGAATATGGATTTTTTTTATTATATGCAAATTTCATAATATTTCTTTCATTCCTCATTCATCATTTTATATCATAAATTGGTTAGGTAAATTGTGAAAAGTTTAGATTTCTGGTTCATGTTTTTTATTTTATTTAAGGGTGGGGATCTGCTGAAGGCTTCTCCAATGGTGTTTACAAGTGTTTTTATCAAGAACCGTCTTTCCTTAAAAAATAAGTTTTCATTGTTTTACATTTTGGTTTGTATGTTTTTGGCAACATTATGTTTATGTGCTTTTCGTAATGTGAGGAAAATAGTGTTGTGGTTCATGGGTGTCAATTTTTATTTTCGTGTCCATTTAAATCTCTCCAAATAATTTTGCGGCACTCACTCAACTTCTTTATATTATGTGTGATTTTGGCTGTAGCTTTGTGGTAAAAATTATATTGGAATTTAATAGCTTTGTGGTAAAAATTATATTGTAATTTACTTTAACTTCTAGAATAATAAACTTAAATGTCTCTGTTACATAGTTTAAAATTCAATTTTCAATTTTAATCATACTTTATTATAAATATTTCCGTGAACACATATTTAATGCCAAAGTATTTACTCCACTCTGAATCTTATTAAGTTTGCAGTGAACGAGTTTTTAATTATTTTGTATTTTGTTTAAATATATTGATCTAAAACAAAATTTTACTTGAAAAAGGTTATGTGGGATTTTGACAGTAGTTATGAAAATACAATTCCTATTTTCGTGTATGCAGTTTTGTTCTTATTTATTTTGAAAATAAGAAGCATTTTACATTTCTTTCATCTTTAACAAGGGTGGATGTAAGTATGTACCAAATACCATGGGCAAATTTGTTAACTTTGCTAGTTTTGTACGAAAAAGGAAACTTTTGAATCCCTTTTAGCAAAACTCGGAATCTCTAAGAAAAAAAGTTAAATACGCAAAAATGTGAGCATAGTATATAGTATATTTTTAAATTTTAACTTGCTATATATATATATATATAATAAAGTATTTGGTTGAATAAGAGGAAATCACTTTTCATCAATCACGCACGCTCTTACCTGAAACAAAGCCTCTCCATTTTTTAATTCATTTTGCTAACAAATTTGTATAATTTATATATTAAAGCAATTATTAAAGAAGAAGACGCATACCAGCATCTAACGCGTGTCACTCTAACGTCTCTAGCAAGGACTTCATCGTAATTTCATGGCATAGGATCCAGCTGGGAACACATTTACCAACGCCATCATAGCCGGGGAATTTACCAAAACACCCTCTCTTTATTTTTTCCAGCTCTGCTGCATGCATGCCTTCACAATTTCACAGCACAACCTCGCTGTAATCTTATTATTATTATTATTATTCTTCTATTATTATTATTATTATTATTTGCTTCAAAACAAAACCCCAATTAAAAAAAAAACAAAAAAGAAAAAACAGAAAGCAAAGCCGAAGAAGAAGAAGAAGAATCGAAGAAGGGTCGTAAACTTAAAAGGAAGAGATTAAGGTGTTGTACCTCTTTTTTGACCGAGTCAAACCACACGCCGCCACCTCGCAACTCACAACCACCTCGACGGCGTTCAATACGTCGTCGTTTCCTCAACAGAAGAGAGAAAGGAGCTGGCGCTCTGAATTCGCTTGCGATCTGTTTCTCTATTCTTCATCGCAGCGAGTTAGTAGCTGGGGCTGCTGAGATCGGATATGATGGTTTCTCGGGGGCTGTTCGGGTGGTCCCCGCCACATATACAGCCTCTCACGCCGGTATCCGAGGTTTCGGAGCCGCCGGAGTCGCCGTCGCCGTATCTGGACCTCGGGGCCGAGACCTCCGCTTCGCAGCCGATGGAGGTCGAGGAAGAGATGGAGGAGGCTGAAGAGATTGAGCCGCCGCCCGCAGCCGTTCCCTTCTCTCACCTCTTCGCCTGCGCCGACCGCCTCGACTGGTTTCTCATGATCGTCGGCTCCCTCGCCGCCGCCGCGCACGGCACCGCTCTCGTCGTTTACTTGCATTACTTCGCCAAGGTTCTCTGGGTTCCTCAGCAGTTTTCGGCGGAAGATCAGATTCAGAGGTTCAAGGAGGTTCGGTTTCGTTTCGTTTTCTATCGAAACCCTAGTTGTTGTTGTGCGCAGCTTCTGGATTTTAGTTAGTTTCTAAGAATTTGATTCCGCTTACCTTAGGCAGTGAAATTAAGTCTCGTGTACTGTGCTATTAGTTTTTTGTAGTTTTTATCTCCATGGTTGCCGTGCAGTTTGAGGTAATTGAGCAATTAACTTTCGTTAAAAGCTGACCTGACTACCCTAAGTAAGGGATAGTGTAGCCCTTCCCTCATTTCTCCGTTATAAGTTTATTCCCTTTCTGTAAGGGTTTATTGTCCTGCTCAGAGTAGTTCGTGGATGGATCACCCAAGTCATCAGGGGCACTATGACACTCTGTTTAGGGTTCCAAACTCAGCATTGGCAATTTGGCACAAGTGTCCTCGGAATTAACCCCGTGTTTCAAATATGTTTTAGCCTATCTTTCTGTAGTTATAAATTTACTTTGTTTGCGGGGTTAGGTAGCAACGATTTCATTACTTAATCATTTAAAAAGTGACGGTAGAAGTTTATTTGTCTAGCATGAGAAAAGTTGTTAAGAAAATGAGGACAGTGGGAATATAAACAGATTTATATGGGTGGCGAAGTAGAGCCTGGTTTGTCCACCTGATGACCGATAAGATTCTCCATGAGAAGGTCACTCACTTACTGGTTGAATTTGAGAGCTAAAGCTACTATTTAAAAAATCTCTTCCCTCTCATCTCATGTTTACATAGATTGTTGTTGATTGGAGTTTCTGGGGTTATGTTAAAGGCAGGGCAAATTTTTGGCATAGGAAGGGATTTAAGGGATAGTTCTCTGGATATTTGTAAGCTTTGAACAGTAACCTTTTTGTACAAGGTATCAATAATGGCTTTGGTGTCAAACAAGGATTACTCAGGATATTGATGGGATGAACTTTTGTTTCTATTTGTCAAGGAAATTAAGTCTTGGGTGAAGAGCAAAACTTTAGTAAGTTGAACAATAGGTAATAAGCATAAGGCTATAAAACAGGCCTTTCACCTAGGGTTTGGTTGCATAACAATACAAAGGCACGCAACTTAGAAGGGAACAATTTCTTCCTTATATTCATAAATCTGATCAGTCATTTTTCTTTTCAGGTGCTATAAATACAGTTGTTCTATTAAGTGGAAAAACGTTAGCCCTTTTTAAATAGGATGGATATGATTTATCCTCCTTGGATAAGGAATTTCTAAAAATCAAGCTAAGCTTGAATTTAACCTTAGAAAATTTGCAAAGTTGACCTTGCATAGAAAATTTCAAAATTTAACAAAATTTCAAAATTTTGTTTTAAATCAGTTTCCACCAAGGATCTGAAGAGTATGGCTGTCCATTTTTGAACTGGTTAATTTAGTAGTTGAACCACATGACTTCATAACTAGGAATTTAATTATTTGTCAAGGTGCATAGTTTGTAAACAAGATTTGAAAAATGGACGTGTATGCTTATTTACCTATGTTTTTTTTCTACAGCTTGCTTTAACCATTGTTTATATTGCTGGTGGAGTTTTTGCTGCTGGTTGGATTGGTAAGTTAATACAAGGAATATTTCTTATTAGATGTTACATTTAAGTTTCGTTCAATACTAATCTTTCTTGATTAATAGAGGTTTCGTGTTGGATTCTTACTGGAGAACGGCAGACTGCTGTGATCAGATCAAAATATGTCCAAGTATTACTTAACCAAGATATGAGTTTTTTTGATACTTATGGAAATAATGGAGACATTGTGAGTCAAGTATTAAGTGATGTGCTGCTCATTCAGTCTGCTCTTAGTGAAAAGGTTCGTGGTGCTCTTGTGTGTATATTCAGTATTCACTCCTCTGTAAATTTGCTATTCTTTCCAGAAAAATCTCAACGCATATTTTATACTGTGTGTATTGATTTTTGATGATACAGGTTGGGAATTATATTCATAATATGGCAACATTCTTCAGTGGTCTTGTTATTGCTTTTATCAATTGTTGGCAGATTGCATTGATAACATTAGCTACAGGTCCATTTATTGTTGCTGCAGGAGGAATATCAAATATATTCCTCCACAGGCTTGCCGAGAATATTCAAGATGCATATGCTGAAGCAGCCAGCATTGCTGAACAGGTTATTTGTAGTTAAGCTTGACTTCATTCTTGCATTGAACCATTGATTGTTATGTACACTGACACACACACACATATTCAATTCAGGTGTGGATTTCAATTGATTTTAATCTTAATATTTTACTAACCACCGAAAGAAAGAAAGGATTTATTGTCTGAAAGTTTCTCGTATCATGTATGTGACTGTATATCTTTCCTTTTACTATCATCCAGTATATGTATTTCAATTTGGGCTGTGAAGAGGTCTTTGATTTAATCAAATTTTATGCCTTTCTTACCATGTTATGTAAATGAAACTTGCTGTGGTCATATGGTATCCATGTTTTGATTGAAATAGAACTTGTCAGAAAGAAAAGAGAAAAAATACAACTAGGGGGATTGATAAGATATTCTTCTAAAAGGAAAACTGTATTGCAGAAAGATCACCCTATCTTTTGGCATATTTGCAACTTCCTTCAAGCAGACATGAGCATAATGCCAAACAGAAGTCATGAACATACTTTAACACATTTAAAGCCACACAAACACCCTAAAATATGCCAGCATTCTGCTGCAACCAAATATTGCAATGCTGAATGCTCTGCTTTTCTGACTATGACATGTTGAGCACAAATCTCCTATCCTTTGTTCCTTCAATTAGGAATTGAAAACTAAGTCCCAAATTTGTTAAATGGTATCCTTAAAGTAAAATGCTTCTTGATTTTTGCTGGTAATTTATTGTTTGTAATTGTGGATTAGTTGTCTCTTAGAAAGTGTAGGTTTAGGTCTAAATCAACCTCACAAAGCTGGTTTGTAAGGTGAAGATTGTACCGACTTATATATTATAATTTGACCATATCTTAGTCGAAGTGAGATCTCAAATAGTTTTGAATTTACATATTATACACATGAGTGCCATTTAGTTGATTATAAATGGAATTTTTTTTAGGTTTATTTTGTGGTTGGAAGTGAATGAATACCATTGCTTGGTTTTCTTTATTTATCTTTAAGTTTGGAGAATCAGTCCATTTATATGTATTTTTGCTTTAATGGTTTGAATTTGATGAAATGGGAAGAAAGGTAATGTTCTCATTATTAGATGAATTGTTTTAGCAACCAGTTCTGAATATGTATATTTTCTTGTGATGCAGGCAGTTTCCTATATAAGGACCTTGTATGCATTTACAAATGAAACATTGTCTAAATATTCATATGCAACATCGCTACAAGCTACTCTTAGATATGGTATATTGATAAGTCTTGTTCAAGGGCTTGGCCTTGGTTTTACTTATGGACTTGCAATATGTTCTTGTGCATTACAACTCTGGGTTGGAAGGCTCCTGGTTATACATGGAAAAGCTCATGGTGGTGAAATTATAACAGCTCTGTTTGCTGTGATTCTCAGTGGCTTGTGAGCATCATGCCCAACTCATATTTTTTCTTTATCTGTTTTGCATTGTTCTTACAGTTTTTGTTAATATGATTAAGGGGATTGAATCAAGCAGCGACAAATTTCTACTCATTTGATCAAGGGCGCATAGCTGCCTATAGACTATTTGAGATGATTAGCCGGTCATCCTCATCTTTTAATCACGATGGCAGTGCTCCAGCTTCTGTGCAAGGAAATATAGAGTTTCGGAATGTATACTTCAGTTATCTTTCTCGCCCTGAAATCCCTATCTTGAGTGGGTTTTATCTCACTGTTCCTGCTAAAAAGACTGTGGCACTTGTTGGAAGAAATGGCTCTGGTAAAAGTAGTATTATTCCCCTTATGGAGCGATTCTATGATCCAACTTTAGGTACTTTTTTCCCGTTGTTGGTGCAAATTTATTCTATATCACATCTAAAACACTTTATAGGTCAACTCATTTAAATAAATTTACCTATCTTTGGTTCAGGGGAAGTTCTTTTAGATGGTGAAAATATAAAGAATATGAAACTGGAATGGTTAAGGAGTCAGATAGGACTGGTCACCCAGGAACCTGCTTTACTCAGTTTGAGTATAAGAGACAACATTGCTTATGGCAGAGATACTACCATGGATCAAATTGAAGAGGCTGCTAAAATAGCTCATGCACATACCTTTATCAGCTCATTAGATAAAGGTTATGACACACAGGTGAAACTTGATGTAAATGATTGTATCAAACCTATGTTGTTTTGGATGAAACCTATGTATTTCAATTATGTTCTTTTTGGTTGGAATCTCTTTTCACCTCCTAAACCAGGGTTCTGTCTTTTCAGGTTGGCAGGGCAGGTCTAGCTTTAACAGAAGAGCAGAAAATAAAGCTTTCTATTGCAAGAGCTGTGCTTTTAAATCCATCCATTCTTCTTCTTGACGAGGTTACTGGCGGACTTGATTTTGAGGCTGAGAGGTCTGTTCAGGAAGCTCTGGACCTGCTAATGTTGGGACGCTCAACGATAATAATTGCTCGAAGGCTTAGTCTTATAAAGAATGCTGATTATATAGCTGTCATGGAGGATGGTCAACTTGTTGAAATGGGTACACATGATGAGTTACTGACCCTGGACGGCTTATATGCAGAGCTTCTTCGATGTGAAGAAGCCACAAAACTTCCCAAGAGGTTTGTTACCACCTCAAATCACGGTTCAACTTTTGCCACGGACTTTTTTATGTTTGTGAAGAATATAACATGACTTTTAAGATATAGATATTGTGACTGTTAAGGTGACCATAAGTCTGTTAATGTTTTACTATAATAATAAACTAATAATTGTTACACAATGGTTGAGTTCACTGTTTTTTTATAATTTGCAAGATTTCGTCATTTGCTTGATGAAAAATCACTTTTTCTTGTCATCCAGGATGCCAGTTCGAAACTATAAGGAGACTGCAACTTTCCAAATTGAGAAGGATTCTTCAGAAAGTCACAGCTTCAAAGAACCTTCATCTCCTAAAATGATAAAGTCACCCTCTCTTCAAAGAGTTTCTGCCATTTTTCGGCCTTCGGATGGCTTTTTTAATTCACAAGAATCACCAAAAATTCGGAGCCCACCATCAGAGAAGATGATGGAAAATGGAGATTCAACAGACAAGGAGCCATCAATTAAAAGGCAGGATAGTTTTGAAATGAGACTACCAGAGTTACCCAAGATTGATGTTCAATGTGTGCATAGACAAAAGTCAAATGGTTCTGACCCAGAATCCCCTGTTTCACCTCTTTTAACATCTGATCCTAAAAATGAACGCTCCCATTCACAGACTTTTAGCAGGCCTGATAGTCATTCTGGTGATCTTTCGGTGAAAATGACTGAAACAAAGGATGCGAGGCATCGAAAACAACCCTCAATATGGAGGCTAGCAGAACTTAGTTTTGCAGAGTGGCTTTATGCTGTGTTAGGAAGCACAGGTGCTGCTATCTTTGGTTCTTTCAATCCCCTTCTTGCCTATGTTATTGGTCTGGTGGTGACAGATTACTATAAAATTGATGAAGAACATCACTTCCAAAGGGAGATAGACAAATGGTGCTTGATCATTGCCTGCATGGGTATTGTGACGGTTGTTGCTAACTTTTTACAGCATTTCTACTTTGGTATTATGGGGGAGAAAATGACAGAAAGAGTTAGGAGAATGATGTTCTCAGGTGCGTAAATTTGAATTGTTATTATTTAGAAGAAAAACATATTGGACTTATGCCCTATACTTAACCTGTTTTAATAACATTGCAGCCATGCTTCGCAATGAAACTGGATGGTTTGATGAAGAGGAAAATAGTGCTGACAACCTATCAATACGCTTGGCCAATGATGCTACATTTGTGCGAGCAGCTTTCAGTAACCGCCTTTCCATATTTATACAGGACAGTGCTGCAGTTATTGTTGCATTTCTCATTGGTGTTTTGCTGCACTGGCGATTAGCACTTGTGGCTTTAGCAACACTTCCGATTCTTTGTGTTTCTGCTGTTGCCCAGGTTAGCAACTGCTTTTCTGATTTTGCCATGTAATTTTGTCAGATTGTTGGATTGAGGTTGTATTTCATTTTCATGTCAACAGTCTTTAAAAAAAATATTTATTTTGAAATTCATATTTTCCACATCCTTTCATATCAACAACAGCCATGTGTTTTTGCACAAGGTGGTGGGTTGGTCTGTTATCTTTTTTCACATTTACTGTGATGATTATTAGGGAAGTTAGTTGAATAATTGGTAGTGATCATGACCAATTAATGTAATGTCTCCTTTGCCTCATGAATGTCGTGAGACTACCAGAACAAATCCAAAAACCATGATATGCCTTGGGGTCTGTATGTGCAAGACTTGCTAATAAAAGGAAAAATAACAATGTTTCACTTTGTGTATCAGTTTATATCTCTATCACCCTCTTTTGTATTATTCATTTGTGTATATTTCACTGTGAAATTAAAAACAATGTTTCATGCATTTCGTTGAATACTGAAAACTAAAGCACATTTAATTGTGATTGCTTTAAGAAGTTTTATATTGGAATTATCTGTGCTATTGGGATAACCATTGGGGTAATTTCAATTATAATTTGTAATGTATCTGTTTGTGCTTGAGTAATCAATGGGCTGTAATTAGTGTAATTTGACAGTGTCTTTGGAGGATCGAGAGTACCATTATTGAATGCTACTTATACCTCTTTATGGGGGTTTCATTTTCATTCATGGAAATTCTTATTTATGTCGATTTATGTTTAATTTCAATAATTATAGCTAACAGACCTGCTTTTGCTGACTTTTGTGAATGACTGATGATAATACTGGCTATGGATAAAGATCTTTTTATTAATTTGCTTGTGGTTAGCATGATGCATGTGTTAAGCAGTCTCCTTAATGTTGCAGAAATTGTGGCTTGCTGGATTTTCAAAGGGCATACAAGAAATGCACAGAAAGGCATCCTTGGTTCTTGAAGACGCAGTTAGGAATATTTACACTGTTGTTGCATTTTGTGCTGGTAATAAGGTGATGGAACTCTACCAGTTGCAGTTAAATAAAATATTTAAGCAAAGCTTTCTTCATGGAGTGGCCATTGGTTTTGCATTTGGCTTTTCACAGTTTCTGCTCTTTGCATGTAATGCCCTTCTACTTTGGTACACTGCAATTTGTGTTAATAAGAAATATGTGGATACACCTACTGCTCTCAAGGAATACATGGTTTTCTCATTTGCTACATTTGCCCTTGTGGAGCCTTTTGGGTTGGCTCCTTACATACTTAAGCGACGTAAATCTCTCATATCAGTGTTTGAAATTATAGATCGTGTGCCTAAGATTGATCCTGATGATAACAAAGCAATGAAGCCACCCAATGTATATGGGAGCATTGAGTTGAAAAATGTTGATTTTTGTTATCCTTCCCGGCCAGAAGTGTTGGTATTAAGCAATTTTAGCCTCAAAGTCAATGGAGGGCAAACAATTGCTGTAGTGGGAGTTTCGGGGTCAGGGAAGAGCACAATAATATCTTTGATCGAGAGATTCTATGATCCAGTTTCTGGCCAAGTTTTGCTAGATGGAAGGGATTTAAAGCAATATAATTTGAGATGGTTGAGGAGCCACCTTGGTCTGGTTCAGCAGGAACCAATTATTTTCTCAACAACCATAAGGGAAAACATCATATATGCCAGGCATAATGCCAGTGAAGCTGAAATAAAGGAGGCTGCAAGAATAGCAAATGCTCATCACTTCATCAGTAGTTTGCCTCATGGTTATGACACTCATGTTGGGATGAGAGGTGTTGACTTAACCCCTGGACAAAAACAGAGAATTGCAATTGCAAGGGTAATTCTTAAAAATGCTCCTATTCTGTTGCTGGATGAAGCTAGTTCATCAATTGAATCTGAGTCAAGCCGAGTGGTGCAAGAGGCTCTAGACACCCTAGTAATGGGAAACAAAACCACTATTTTAATAGCACACAGAGCTGCAATGATGAGGCACGTGGACAACATAGTAGTTCTAAATGGAGGAAGGATAGTGGAGGAGGGGACACATGATTCATTGGTGGCAAAAAATGGTCTGTATGTCCGATTGATGCAACCTCATTTTGGTAAGGCTTTGCGTCAGCATCGGCTTGTTTAGAATGGGAGTATGCAATGTGAGTAGTTGCAGCTAATGTTGGTTCATGAGAATTGTTTCATAAACTACTTGAGTTGAATGACTGGTGATTGCAGCACCTGATGGAATCTTCCAATGTCAGGTGGAGGCTTGCATGTAGCAATAATGGGAGTATGGGATCAGCACTCAGGCATTGATAGGCATAGGAAGAGGGTGCTGTGGCAGGGATAGTGTAGGATTTGAATGCAGGAAGCTGGGATTCGGTCGGTTGTGTATCCGTATTCTTTTGGAGGCAAGAAGTTTAGGCTGACCCAAGGTGTTGTCTCCACGGCATATTCATTTTGTTTTACAACGAGAGGAAGGCGGCGGCATCAACTCTAATTCAGCCGAGTTACTCTTCTATTCTATTGGACTTCCTTTTCACTCTTCCAGTCTCTCAAGCGTGGATCGTCATCTTGTTCACTCCTGTATTTTTTCTTCTACTTTAGTGAAAATTGTAGAATATACAGTCTCAAGTGTTGTTGTAAAACCTCTGTATATACATAGCCATAGTTTAGAAGCAGTTCCTTTTAGTGCTTGAATTACACGAGTTCTCTAGTTTTTTTGTCCTTAGATAATTATAGATGCCAATTTCCACGTGTATTTTTACCAACTAGTTTGATACATTGTTATAGTTGTTTATCTTAATTAATTTCTATTTTTGTTTTGAACTAATGAGCTTATATATAGACAAATGAGTGGAGAATGACACTACATTATTCCATGTGAGGGTTTACATAGCTTTTAAGGAACTGCTTCACACCCAATCTTCGGTTCTACATTTCGTGAGAACTCATGATTCTTTGTAATTGTATTTAGGGTTCTTTCCTCCCACCAACGTGATGTCCATAATTTGTTAGATATGGTTTTATTTCTTCCAATAGTTATACTATGTAATTGGTCCAATAATTTCCCTAACAGTTTTTTTTTATCGTATTATTTGTCACCCCAAATCTACTTGGAGATTTTTCTTCCCCGTTCCTCAAAGAATTCCAAGACATCCAACGGGCACAGTCCCAAGGAGATCACTGGGTAACAAAAAAATTGTCATTCTGACGATGCTAGATAAAAAAAAAAATACAAAAACCCGAAAAGAGAATACCAAAATGTTTCACATAATTGGTACAGAAGAAAAAGAAACAATTCTTCGAAGAAAACAATTACGAACAATGCATAATTATTAAAGCCACCAAATAATCATAAAAGATGAAGAATATATTTAGAAGAAAGGTTCAGAAAAAGTCTAGATTGAAGCGCACCTTTTGTCCACAAAGAAACTTTAAATTATGATACGTTCTCCCGGCAGCAAATCCTCTGGCTCGATATTATATAGGGAAAGATACTTAAAACTATTAAACATGAATCTTTCGCAATGTTTATATTCGAGTAGCAGAATTTTAAGAAGGAAAGATGAAGTCTTTTCTCCTTGTTTTTCTGTACGTAATGTTTATACAGTAAGAAATGCTAACAACCTTCACAAAAATATTTGAACCAGTCAAATCCAATTCCTAAAATTCAGGGTTTACGATAATGTAGTTTTTATCTTAAATAACAACATATTTTTTACTCCTAAATCCTAATTATAAAGAGAGAAGAGGAACAAATTAGGTTTGTTTGCACACCACATAACACGTGTCCTACGCTCCGTTATCGTCTTATTGGTATTAATCAATGCTATAAAGAATACAATTAGTATTGGTATTAAATATTTACTGATATACAAATATTAAAAAACAGTAGGCATATTTAAACAAGTCTTGGTTGCATTGTCCCATGACATTTTATATGTCAAGAAGCCTAAAAGACTCTGCCACTACTTTAAGCTCATCTCGTACTCTTTTCCATCGCCTTTCGTTGGCTCCCACAATTAACGTGTAGTACCTTCCTGCAAAAGGTGCACCTTCTTTGTTAGGTATATAACCCTACGAAGGTCACATATTCAGATAGCCGCCATGCCAGGTTACTCACCATTTCCTATGGCAATTGTTGCAAAAGAGCCACTAGCATAGTTTGGTGATGTAAGTATGTATTCAAAGGTATAGTAATGTTTTCCATCTATGGTTCGCTGCATTCACAAGTCAAAAATAGTTGTTATTTCACTGATGACCATCAAAATCTTAGATACATATCTAATACAAAAAAGCATTGTCAAGAAATTAATAAAGTAGAAACCTCCTCCATGCCATTTATTGTTGGCCTTTGGTTTGGTGCAGCATATCTATGCTTCACCAAATAGTATACTACCTGATTCAGATGCAAACTGGTTTAGTACAAAGTAGACTGCAGAGTTCACAAAAAACATCAGAACACAGTTTTCCAGCATCACCTCTTCCATAGGACCCAAATCTCGGACGTCTTTCTTCTCTGTTGGTATAAATCTCACCCTTACATTCTGTAACTGTAGGACTTTGTCTTTGAAGGCAGAATCATGAGCCAAAAAGTCAAATTCCTAGGGAGACGAGACATTCAAACTTGCAGGAAATTATATGGTTGTGACTAGAGTTTCTGATAAGATTAACGTGGTTCTCATTTCTTACCTTCCACTCTCTGGGATATACGTAAGAATACCCATCTTCGTAGTCCACAAAAGCTTGGTATCTGTCTGGTTTTTCTACAGGACGAAGAGTAATGCAAAAGACCATGTCATGACTAGTCTCTTGGTTTAACAAAAGACCCTTTTGGTGAAATGAAACTTAGTAACACAAAATATGATCACATTAGCAGGCGTGAATACCTTGAGCAAATACCAAATTTGTCAGTTGCAAATTTGCAGTTAAAGCTCCAATTCCCAGCAATAGCGGTCTTCTCTGGCAGTGGCCTGAAAATCACACAAGACATTCCATAAGTTTTTTCAACATCTTCAAGCTCAATCACCCTACATCAAGTTATTGACTGCGATTTTATCTTTAAAAGATAAAAGAGGAATGATATTTCAACTGTTAGATGTAGTAGTAATATTACAAAGTTCTTACTTTCTTCACTGGGTATTGTCTCCAATGCACAAAAGGCAGTGTTGTTGGAAGACGGAATTTCAGTATTGCGAGGCAAATAGTTTGAATGTGGCAAGTTTAGCTGAAACAGTGGAAAGTAGAGTGCATGAACGTGAGCTGTGTGAAGAGAAGGTTGTGTTTATGAATAGAAAGAATTAGTGTGACAGACCTTAGGGGAGAATGAGGGTGAAATCCAAGTCAAAGAGCATGAAGAAAGTACCATACTTGACAGTAGTTTAGAGCTTCACTTCTGAGATAGTGTATGCAGTATGATAGAATTTATGCTTGTGACCTTATATCACAACCAAGCATTTTCTTTCTCCTTTTCTCTAAACATCTCTCAATGGATAATGCCCGTAATGCCACAATGGAACAATCACTTTTACTTCTTGCACCTCCACTGTTCCGGTCCCTCAAATTACAAGTTTTTTTAAGAACAATGGTACTTTGACAACATTTTAATATCATCTACTTGTTATTACGTGATTGGTCTAAAGTTACTCTACAATCAATAATAATAATTATAAACATCAACATAAACCAACAACAAAATGATACGTAGACGATGTTAAAATGTTATCAAAGTATCATTATCTTTTTTGGAATGAAATTTTCGGAAGAATTTTTTTTTCACATTTTCTCTCTTTTAAGCATTTTTCCTATCTTCTTCTTCCTCTGTTCTTTCTTTACGGTAGCAGTGATGATAAAAACAGTGGCAACAAAAACAATAGTATGGTGTAATAGTGAAAAAATGTCAGTCCTTTTCTGTTTATTATAGAATTGCAATTAGTAATTATGAGAGGATGAAAGAAATAGCCTTGGGACCATTGTTTATTTAGAGTTAGCTAAGGTAGGGTGGGTGGGCTGGCCCATAAATAGTCATGATCATGAACGGGGTACTTCTGAAAATTTGTGGCTGTTGCTATTTTCACATTTTTTTTCTATTGCAAACATTGTCGATATTTTTTAGGTATTACCAAAGTCACTCTTTTACAATCAAAGAGAAATTTACAAATAAAAGAAAAAGAACAGAAAGAAAGTGTGAAGAATACCAAAATATATATATATATATATATATATATATATATATATATATATATATATATATATAGGGGTTTGCTAACTTGCGTACGTCTGTTTTTCAGTTGGTACATTTTAGCAATGTATACCAGGTTTCAGTAGACAAAAATACCCTTATATCATGAATTCTAAGTTTTAAGGTTAAGGGTATTTTAATAATTTTCATTTTCAAAATTAAAAAAATAAAAAAAGAAACCTCCAATCTCTTTTCCACCTCTCTCATTCCTCTCAACCTTTCTCTTTCATCTCTTTCATTCCAATATTTTCTCTGTCAT
>NC_028358.1:44786248-44820333 GCF_000741045.1 Vigna radiata var. radiata | reverse complement strand
ATATATATATATATATATATATATATATATATATATATATATATATATATAATAGCTTTATAAGAGAGTAAGAAAGAAAAAAGTATGAGGTTGTGGAATAAGCAGACCCACACTATTTATCTCGTTCAAATCCATTTCAGTCTAATAAACAGAAAATGATAAATATAAATTTTTTTAATTTATTTGATGTTGTCTTTTATTACTTTTTATTCTCTTTTTCTATAAATACAAAAATTTAATTCTTATGATTATTTTTACTTTAAAAAATGTATCTTTAACAATGGTACTGTAGAGCTGGTATGATAGATCCGTTTTAAATATAGGAATTATTTCACATTTAATATTATTCTAACAAATAACGTTAACCGCATGAAGATGGTCCTCAGACCGATGCATCAGTTGAACACATGAATTCTGAGTTTTGTAATCTCATAGTCACCTACCCTTATCTTTCAACTTTCCCTTCTCATGGAGGATGTCTTCAGCAATTTGCCAGATGAAGTTCTAAGGTCCATAGTTTCTTTTCTGCCAAATGAATCAACGCTACAAACCAGCCTCATATCTACTAGGTGGAGAGACTTGTGGAACCAAGTTCTTGTCAGACATGGAACCATACAAGATGTAGCTGCTGCTGTTGCTCAATTTCTGGCTCGTTTTGAAGACCATGATCCTCTAAAACATCCACGCAAGCTTCAATTTCACTTTGCTCAACACACTGCACTCTTTGCATCCATTGCAGCTGAAAACAAGCTTCTTCTTGATTTCCCCTGTGAGAACAAACACCTTGAGAGGAACTATGAACTTCAGTTCATCCTCAACAAGGACCACATCACACACCACACTTTTCACCCCACTTTCATTGTCAAAACACTCTATTTGAAAGCGGTGAGTCACTTGGCAAGTTCGGTGGCTTCCTCCATCGTTTCAACTTTGGAGCAGCTTGAGAAGTTGGTGATTGTTGAGTGCACTGGCTTGCAGTCTCTATGCATTGAGTCTGAATCAAAGCTCCAGAAATTAACCGTATTAGACTGCCCCCAGTTGAAGTTTCTCCATCTCAGAACTTCTAAGCTTAAAAATTTAACATACAGCGGACCTCTTCCAAGGATTTGGCCAGAATCTCATTTCAACCTGAGCCATGCCATGCTTGATTTCAGACAAGGACCAAGCTGTTCTGATTTTAAGGCTCAAGATTTCAATCATACTCTGTTAACAATAAAGAATTGTGAAACTCTAACTCTGTGTGAATGGACTTTTGAGGTATGCATATGTTCTTTCTATCAAGTATTGCTGGTTTAACAAAACTATCAAGTGAATTTAGCAGTGTATTATAATACAGCAGTTCATGGATTTAGGATATTACATCTTTAGTACACACAACCTATAACTCTGAAAGTTTTCCTTTTTCTTGTAGACATTGATATGGCCATCGATTTCTCCAACTGGGAACTTCATATTCTATAAGATACGAGAGCTATGGTGGATTCACAATCATAAGGCTGAAAACAGCATCGATGTCTTGGTCTCCTTTTTGAAATTATGCCCTGCCTTGGAGCAACTTTTTCTGACGGTAGATGTGCATTGAAATCAATTGAAGCTCTTGTTTTGCTATAGTCTAAACTTAAATTTCTGACTCTTTTTTTCTGTCACTGTTTGAATGTAGAATGATTCTACAAGTTATTCGATTCAAGAGACCAAATCAAGTTTAACACAAGCAACTGAATATACAAAATTGGAACATCTGAGAGGGATAAAGTTTACGGGATTTGCAAATAGAGCTGATGAAATTTCAGTGGCAAAAACATTAATTCAGTTAATCAGAGAACAGCCTCCAAAGATAGAGACATCAGATGGGACTTTGATATTTTGATGCACTGATACTATATAAGGAAAATCATATCAAAAGTCAGTTTCCAGGGTTTTATGGCTTAGAGGTTGAATATATAATATTAAGTAATTAATATTTATTGTTATATAACATTATTATTAATTTTTAATAGCTATATTGAATGATTCGTAATGTATTTTTATAAGAAATTGAACATTAAATTAATTTATATTCTCCTTGCTTTATAATTGATGTGCACAATTCACATTTTATAATATAGTCCAAATACGAAATGGTTTAAGTTTTTCTGCACTTGTACAATTTCTTTATGAACCTCCGGGATTTTTAAAGTAACCATTTTACTTTTCAAAATCACTATTTGCTTAAAAAATGTTTTAAAATAAGCTTTTCAGGTTTTAAAAATGTATGAAATTTGTTTCGAAACAAGATTTTAGAGTAAGTTTTACAGAATGTATATAATATGTAAGTGTGGGTTGTAATTAGTAATTGTAGGGGTGCAGGAAGGAATAACTAATGGCTTTTGCTGAAGGCTCAAACAAGTAACTCGTGGGCTTTCCTAAGCCCAAAAACAAAAGCCTTTTTCAAATATACCCTCCGAGTTTACGGCGTCGTTTGCTGCGTCTTCCCCAAAACCCTTTTGTTTGTGATTCTGTGTCGAGGGTTTGAGAGTGGAGTTGCAGCCATAACCGGGGCTGGGAAAATGGTTCTATCAAACAAGAAACTGAAGCTTAAGCTCAGAGCTGAATTGGCCCAACAACAGAATAATATCAACGAAGTTCCTTCATCTTCGAACTCTCTCAAATCTCTTTTGGACGCTGCCACCCCCACACCCAGATTGTCCAAGCGAGACAAACACCGAAAGCTTCGATCTTCCGAACATCCTCCAAAAGAAGCCAACAAGGAAACTGAAACTGAAATAGAGGGTTCGGCCAATAAGAAAAACAAGAAGAGAAAGAGGAAGGTAGAGGGAGATGACGTGGCAAACGAAGTTCCCGACAACACACCACAGAAAAACAGCAAGAAGAAGAAGAAGAAGAAGAAGCTGAAGAAGAACAAGAAAAAACCCAAAACCGCGGAGGAAAATGGTTCTAATGGTGGAGGGGAAGTGCCTGAGGCTACAGAGTTAACCAAGACCAATACAACTACCAGGTTATAATAAAATTATGACATCATGAATAACGCTGTTTCATATGAGTGGGATTTTTGTTTTATAATGTTTGTGTTCTGTGATGTGTATTCAGTCAAGACAATGGTGATGTTCCTACAAAGGTTTATGTTGGAGGAATTCCTTATTATTCAACCGAGGATGATATTCGAAGTTATTTTGAAAGCTGTGGCACCATAACTGAAGTTGATTGCATGTATTTTCCTGAAAGTGGCAAGTTTAGAGGGATTGCCATTATTAGTTTTAAGGTGAGTGACGAATAATGCTCTATTCCTGAAAGTGTTACTTTATTTTTGGTGTTCTTCAATTTCGACTTGAATTGAGAAACCTCTTTTTTAGGTTATTTCTTCTTCCCTCACTAGTTATGTTATTTCTTAAGTTTATACTTCACTTTGGTAGTAATAAGCATGTCCACAACTTACTGACAATTTTGTGGCACTGTTCCTGCAGACCGAAGCAGCAGCTAAACGGGCATTGGCTCTTGATGGAGCTGACATGTTAGTAACACTGGCAATTTTCTTTCTTGCTTTCTTGATTTACTGTATTTGCGCATTTCTCATCAAACATTAATGTGTAACAGGGGAGGACTCTTTCTTAAAATCCAAGCATATAAAGCAACGCGAGCCAATAAAACATCGGATTTTGCTCCAGAAATTTTGGAGGGGTACAATAGAGTGTATGTTGGGAATTTGTCATGGGATATAACAGAGGAGGAACTGAGGAAATTCTTCAATAACTGTGAGATAACGTCTATACGATTTGGTATGGATAAGGAGACGGGAGAGTTTCGAGGGTATGCTCATGTGGATTTCGGTGATAGTCAGTCACTGAAAACAGCACTTACATTGGACCAAAATGTTTTGTTTGGGAGACCTGTCAGGATAAGTTGTGCGGTTCCTCTGATTAAAAAACCAGGAACTCGTAAAAGCTCGACAGTTAATGAAGCTAATGGTGATAAATCAACTTCCTCAGGAAGTGGCAAGATGAATGGAGCTGATGGTGATAAATCAAGTTCCACAGTAAGTGGCAAGATGAAGAGAAGGACGTGCTATGAATGTGGTGAGAAAGGACATGGTTTTTCGGAATGTCCTAAGAAACAAACAGGTGCTGCAACTACAACCTAAAGCATGTAGGAAAACTCAACCAGGTCATGGTTCTTGTTTACTGTCGTAGACATTTGATTGTAGTTTATAGAATACAATAGTGCTGCATTCATAGATGATCGGGATTTTCAGTTTCTTACTTCCCCTTGTTATTTTGATAATTATATTCCCCTGTTAAAATGAAAATTTTGTGTTTGCTGTAAGCAAAGGAAAGTAGGAGATGAAAAAGTTACTAATAGTTTGAGGTTTTGTTCACCGATAGATAAGACAATTTGGTGTGAATTAACAAACAGCAAATTCAAGCTTTTTTTTTTTTTTTTTTTCTGTAGCATCTTATCCTGGTTGTATCTCATATTTAGATGTCTCCATTATCCTTGACTAGCTTTTTCTCATTCACGAGAAGATTTCTGAGCTTTGTACTTGTAAAGAAGATGAAAGTTTTATAAATGGATAAAAACTGAAGCACAGAACATGGAGAAAATTGGCAGAGTGCAGGTGAGAATGGAGAAAAATCATTAGAGGCGGATTAAAGATATTATGACATACTTTGTATTCATTTAACATATAACATATAGTACAAAAATAAAATAGTTATACATATGTAAATTTTTATAATTTTTTAAAAAAGGAAAGAGTAAAAAGTAGAAAGAATATTGTGAAATGAATGAAAAAATTGTAAATATATGAAAAAAGAATAATTTTTTAAATCATTATTGTGGATGACTTATTGATATTTTTTTTTAATAATACTTGGGAATATATTTTCCGTACTCTTAAAAAAATTATTAATGTGATTATCAGTAACTAAGAAACTTACACTCATGCCAAGAAAGTTTGATCAGTCAATCGGTGCACGTTTAGATGACAAACAAAACTTTGGTCCCTAAAGTCGCATCAAAAAATTGAAAATGGAATCAACTAGCTTTAGGTTTTGTAATGAATTATAAAAGATTTTGTATCGAATTCAAACTCGCATTTAATTGAGGACCCCAATTATCAAAGCAAAAATGAATTAACATGTAACTAATAGATTCTTCTACTTTATATGTCTCACTTTTCTCACTCTTCTAGTAAACACATTAACTTTTTCATTAATCTTAAAAATGGATTACAGATTATCATATTCTTCTTGCACTGCTTCTGTGTAAGGAATGTGCTCCTAGCATTTCAAGAATCAAGGACTATAAGATTGAAAAAAAATAATGATTAGATAGTTGATTAATCTAATGAAGAAGATTTGTCTCAGCACTTACTTTCCTGTGATGATTATCACCTGACAGATACGAATGAGGGGTCTCCCTCCAAGTTTCTGGTTCCAATTCTGCATAGTACCTCAAAAGCAACTTATCCAAGCAATTATTATGGCTACTGCTTCAATGCCTGACAGTGATTCTCTGTATTTGGAAGGAAACTGCAGGATCTTACATCCAGTCACAAATCTAAGGGTCAATTTTTTTTTATTGCATATAATTTCTTTTTTATGGCTAGGATTTTATGCAGTGACATAAGAATCAACACCCTGCCATGCCAAAGCCAAATCAGTTCAAAGATTTCCAATGAAGAATAAAAATATGACTGAATTCCTAGAAAAACTTACCTGTTCATCATTGATTTTGGTTACCTGCTCACTGAAAATGAAGTCTGAGTGATTCTCACATTGTCAGGAAGATCGAAATCACTCGTATTAGAGAAAAATATACAGAAAATTAATTAACAAATTGATCCCTCAAACTGTTTTCTTCTACTGTTAGTCTCTGAATATGAAATTTGTATCAATGAAAGGACTACATTGTACATGATTTTATAAACTCAGGAACTAACTCATTCAAGGACTAAACTGCATGTGAACATATATTTCTGGACTAAGCTGTTAATCTGAGAGAAAAAAATACAGTAAGGTATAAAATCGAGGCACTGGAACTGCTTACACAGCTTCTGCACACAGTACACACACCCTTTTGAACAAAGTTACAAAATCATTGTTATTCAAGACCTTAAAATGTTTGCTCATTATCTTACTGTTGTTTTAGAAGTGGTGAACTGGGCTCGACCCTCTTGAATTTCTACTACAAGTACTTTCATTTTTGTTTTTTTCTACAGTTGTGGACTCTAAGAATACAAGTGGCCAAACATCTCACGATGACAAATAGCACACTCCTCCCTCTTCTCCATGCAATTTGCTCTGTCTGCACTCATCAGTGATATTGGAACGTAGTGGTTCCAAATAGTGGCCCGGTAGCTTGTTCTGTGCATTGAAGGGCTCAATGCAAATGCCACGCTGTGCCTGTCCACAGTTTCTTCTTTTGTTTCCGATTTATTCCCTATCACACGTAAGCTTCCATCATTCATCTCATCTCTCACCACCACCTGCTTTCTCATTCAAGCCTTCTGCCACTGTACTCTTTTCATTCACACGCCACTTCAGCTTCAGAGAAGAGTGAAACAGCTGGAGACATAGCGTGACCAAGTGGTTTTCCTGCACACAGATTATACTGCATAATCACCATAAATATCTATCTAAAGTTTTTCAGGAGAGAAGTGACAGAGTAGGTGGACAGGGAAAAAAGTACTCATTTGTTGAATTCTAATTGTTTAAGAAGATTTTTAATAGTTTTCTTTATTTACAAATAAAGTGAGAGAATGATTTGCAGTACAAGGCAAAAAAAAAAAAAAAATGTCTGCATGGAGATGTTAAAATGTATCAACCCAATCCCTCCTATTAGAAAACATCTCAATACTATTTTTTTTTATATAAAAAAAGACTTTCTTTTTCCTATAATAAATAGAACAATCTAAAAGTTTATTAAACCATTTAAAAGAAGGTAAAATTTGATCTTTTTTACTATGTCCTATGGGCTAAAACATGAGAAACTGCCTTCAAACTTGATTACTAAGGTTTTTGTCATGCAAAATAAACCCTTTATTACGACTTATGCTTCACCAACAAGGAAGGTTTTTGTTACTTACTATACATGGCAAAAGTGAAGGCACGGCACCAAATGATGCTTAATGATTCAGAATATTTTATGAATTTTCTTCTTCTTGTAAACGGTGTGACACTTTTTTTAGTGTTTGAGAATTATCTAATGTCCCACATCGACAATTTCCTTATCTTTACACCGCCATCGAGTTCCTCCACAACACGGTTGAAGAATGCCTTGCCGTTTGATCAGTTGTTAGTAGTAGTTTGAGGTTCGTTGTTTTCTCTGGTCGTTTAAATTTTCTATGTAAAGGAACAGTGAGTTAGCCATTTTTATAATTTTATTTTGTGCACGACGTTCTGATTAGTTTCCGCACAATCTGCGTGGTTGCCGAAACTAGTCCATTTTTTTCCCTGAAAGCAGTGCGATGGTTTCACGGGACAACTTTTGACTTCATACGAATAAAATGAAAAATTTGTCCTGAGCTCACTTTGGTCCGTGAGCAAGTACCATGATTGATATTTCATATTGATAAACACCATTTGACCCTTAACTTGCAACCATAGTAGTAGCATCTCTTCAATATTATAAGCTCAAAAACAGGTTTGGCATCTTGCCGTGAAATATATGCAATTGCATGCCATGCCATGCCACTTGCTGGTATTGGTACATGAAAGCTCATTATTAGCCAAACGCAAACAACAGCCACTTTCCCTCATGCTGGCCCATTTCATTATAAATGCCAACAATCTCTCTCACTTCAGTACCTGAATTCAGAATACAATTCCACACACCCATCTTCCCATTTCAAATAATAATACAAGACCTTCTCATTCTGCACTCACAAACTTTGGCTCTCATTGCCTCCATTTGCTGTTTTTTATTTTTATTTTGTTAAGGGAAAAAAATGGTAGAAAGAGAAGCAGGTTCTGAGAGCTCCAAAATGTGGACTGAACCAAAACATCAACCAACTGAGCTCAGAGTTCCAGTAATATACTACCTTTCCCGAAATGGCCAGCTTGAGCATCCACATCTCATGGAGGTTCCAATCTCATCTCCACAAGGAGTGCTATGTCTTAAAGGTAAATGCTATAAGGAAACTAGAGATGCTAGCTGCTGAATTTGAGTTATGCCCAGATATAATTCACTGTTTCTCTTGTAAATTCACTCTCTCGTTCTCACCAGATGTGATAGATAGATTGAGTTTTCTCCGGGGACAAGGAATGACCGCAATGTATTCTTGGTCCACAAAAAGGTACATTTCTATTCTATCTCCTCAACGTGTGTGTTCGAATGAGATAAAAAGATTTGTGCTTTGATAGTAGTAGAACATTACATTCTTAAAGTGAATGAGAACACGTGTTTATTTAGTTCACTCAGAAGCTCAAACTTCTTGCAACTAACAATGATAACGAGATTTTTCTTCCTAGGAGTTACAAAAACGGGTTTGTGTGGCAAGATTTGTCTGAGAATGATTTCATTTACCCGAGTGGAAGCCATGAGTATGTCCTGAAAGGGACACAGATGATAGAAGCTTCTTCGAGCTTTCGATCCTGTGAGACAATATCAACATCAAGCTCCAAAAGTTCGACAGAAGCAAACAATTCTAGCATGGATGCAGATTCCCCTGCTACCATAAAGGGTAGAAGCCAATCATTTAATTCGAGTGATTACAAGTTTTACAGGGCAAAGACGTGCGAGGAGTTTGCAGGGAAAGCCACCAATGCCTCGACTCAGACAGAGGAGAAGCGTAGGGAAAGGATAAAATGGGAGAAAGTAGAAGAGTGTGAAGGAACTGATGATGCAAGGGAGTCAGGTGAAAATGAAGGATCTTTACGACTTTCTAGTTCTAGTTTTGGAGCGTTGGAAGGGTCTTTGAAGGATTACGGATCAGCAGACATCAGAAACCAAAGGGTTGAGAATGAACGTCCAAGTGGGAGGATCAAGGCTTCAGAAGTTCTCATGCAGTTCATCAGATGTGGATGATGTCAAAGGTTCATGAGTACGAATGAGAAACTGTTAATCACTCAAATTGGTATGATTATGCTGCTTCTAGTTCAGTTAGAAATGGAACAATGAGTTGAGTGACTTGTTGCTATTGAAACATCTATCCCTTGTGTTGTCCCTTTAATCAAATTAGACATGTGATGACATGAATTATTGCTCCTTCTATTTTTGTCGGCATCCAATGTTGTTGCATCACCATTTATCTGCAGTAAAATTTGTTGAATTTACTCAAATTTAATAATCTAATAAACAGGTTAGTTCACAATTAAGTGGAATTTTTTGAATTATCACTCATTTCAAATTCTTTTGACAGATTAAAATTCTCCATCCAAAAAATTCTGCAAATGTTTGTAGTCATATGCTATGTCTTTATTTCCACAGTTCTGCCCCAGAATGTCTTCTATTGAACATTTTGTTCTGTGATATTGTTATGAACATTTGACCTTGAAAAAATAGAGCTGGAACGAAGTTCAACTCTTCTGTCTAGAGGCCCTGCCTTTGGTTATGAATATAGGTTGATTTTTTTGTGACAGTGTTCTGCTTCAATATTAAGAGGTAGGACCATAAATAATTATATATATATATATATATATATATATATATATATATATATATTTAAAATTAATATAGAAATTAGTTGAAATTTAGTTCTATGATATTTTACGTTTAGAAGTTTTGAATGAGTTTACTTTCAAAACTAATTGTAAATTATTTTAATCCCAATGCTTTTTTAATATTCAAAACCAGGCAAACTATGAAAAGAACTTGCAAAATATTAAGTGGGAGACTACTTTTTGCATTTATAATTTCAGATTTTATATAATTTCAAAAGGCTAAAATATGAAGAATTTTAAAAATATTAGTCTATTTAATATTAATTAAGATCACTGAGTATTCTAATTTAAATTAATGATATGTGCATATATATTTATTTACACTGTGTGCAATATTATAAAGACTAATAAAATTAAGAGCTTAAAAAAGTACAAAGCCCGTCTAGCTCAGTTGGTAGAGCGCAAGGCTCTTAACCTTGTGGTCGTGGGTTCGAGCCCCACGGTGGGCGCAGTTTTATTATTTCTGTTATTTTAAGCCATGAAATATTTGCTTTAAAACAGTAACCATAATAGTGTTCCTGAATTAATTATTTTCTCTTTCTTTACTAACTTTTTATTGGCTACCTGTATTAATCTGAAAAGTCAAAAGATACTGCTCTATAAAAAATATTAAAGCTAGCTTTTCATATTATTTTTTCATCAAGTGGATTAAAAGCAAATAGAAAAAAATTCAGTCCTTCTGATTATCACAGTTTAGTTCAAAGAATTTACCATGTTCAAATCACAAATTTGTTTGCTTTGTAGCAAAGTAAATACTATTTTAAAAAATAAATCACAATTTTTACCTATCATAGTTTATTTTTCAATGAACTTAAGGTGTTTGTTGGTTGAGTTAAGAATTAATATTTTGAAACACAAAAATTCATTTGGTGAATTTAAACCTTTCACCACAACATTATCATAATGAAAAGTTACATTTTTTTTTTATAAAATTTAAAACTTTATAGTTTTTAGAGGTTAAATATGATATTTTTGGATCAATTTCAATGCAAATGATCAATCTTTTCACTTGATGGATAGTTTTTCATACTTTATCACAGATTTTAAATTTTGTAAACATGAATGTTTTTTTCTGGAATCCAGAAGTGAAGAATGCTCATAATTTATTTATATTTCATTTTATAAAATCGCAAAAGTAGCAATAAGAATGTCAAACCGTAGTGTTACCCAGCTAGAAGTGAGAATATGCGGAACTAAAAGTATGAGAAATTGATTTAAAACTATTCACCAGTGTTAATAATTTTATCTATGTTAAAATAAATTAATACCCAATATAGTTTTAATTTAAATAGTAAAACTTTTGAAATAAACAAAACATTATAATCTATTGTTCTGTTGAAAAATAAATATATTGATATCTTTAAATGAACTTGTACACGCATATAAGCCAGTTCCAGAGACAGTGACGATGATATGAAACAAAAATGGTCCAACAATGTAGTAAATGAAAATGATATTTCGAAATGAATATCAGAGACACCAAGATGCACGAATGGAATGAAAATGGTAATTGGTAAAACGACCAGAGAAATAAACAAGAAAATGGTAATTGGTAAAACGACCAGAGAAATAAACAAGAGGGTTTCATGTTTCTGACAGTAAAAAAACATTCACTGAGAAATGTTAAAAAAATTTATTTTCAGTTTTTATATTTAGAATTTATATTTTAAATGCTAAAGTTACCAGTTGGTTAAAGTGATTTGAAAAGTAAAAAATAAAAGGAATTGAAAGACCATAAGCAAGGAAGTGTTGAATTGTTCATGACATGTCGATTTACGACAGAAACTAGCGGTCTCGTCTCAGAGAACTATTTTAATTTCTTTTTATAATTTTATTTTTTTTACATTCTTTGATTCCCTTCACTCCACCTATATATATATATATATATATATATATATATATATATATATATGGATATTACACCTAGTATTAGTTATTCACGTATTCTGCTTCGTTCTTTCTTTCACCCTTTCTCTCTATGCTTTACTACTTCATTCATTTATCTTTTTCATGTCATAATAAATACTCTGCAATTTGCACACACACACTTTGATTCTTGTTTGGTGGAGTTGAAATCTGGGTGGTGATTAATGGGTTTTGTTCCCCTTTTCTGATTTTGCTTTGCTTTGGTGTTATTTTGGGTTGTGAATATATACTGAATGGGTTCCATCAGAGGAATCAAGAAGAGGAAGAAGGCTGATGACAAAGATGGCCAAGATGCCTCTGCCACCCCATTCGATTGGTGGCAACATTTCTCCCTCAGAATTTCAGGTACACTGCAATATCCTTTCTTGTTTGTGATTGGACATGTGTGTGTGATAGTCTGTTACTTGTTTTTCATTGTATATCAAGACTTCTACTTATTATTATTATTATTATTTATTATTATTATGATTATCTGATGTAGGGCAAAAAAGTTTTGTGCTTTTTGGTAATGGGTAGGATTATAATGATACGAGAATTGTTTCTTCAAGCTTAATAAGTTACTCATCATTCGATAATATCTTTGTTTTCTCTGCTTGACTTTCATATTCATGTTGCTCTTATGGGGCATACATCTTTGATGACTTACTTGATAAAGAAAGTGACCCCATGCCTTTGACCAAAATGTGTTTCTTACAAGGAATGTATCTCTTACTTAGAAACTGTAGTGGACTTTGGTTATAATTTTGTTGAATCATGTTTGGTTATCGTATATCTGTTTGGCTAGTTGCTATTTGTATATTAACCTTCCAAATTGTGAAACTTCTGGTATGGTGTCACCACATAATTAGACCATTGGTGGGATCCTGGTTGTAGGTATAAACAGAATAATTATATTTGTTATCTTTACTTATTGCAGTTATCCACTTACACAACAATCTGGGTATCTTATGCATTGTTTTCACGTGAATTGTGCAGCTTCTTTATGTTTTATGCATTGAATTCAATCAATACTCATTTTGACTTTCAACCCATTTCTAAAGATCTTTCTTCCTTTAATTTATCTTTTCGTCTCTTCCCAATGCCTGCTTTGAAGAGTCACATAATTTACAATCTCATCTCTATACTGATAACCAGATGCATTAGCAGTGAGATTATTCAAGTCTGTGGTTAACACGGTACTTTCCAACTAATATAACTATTTATGAAATATATTTTTGCATGTGGCTTATTAAATTGATTGAAGATAACTAAGGTATATAGATTCTGTGGAACTTCGTTGTTTAAATGTCAGATGTGCTGAACTTGGAATAAATGTTAGATTAGTATGGTTGGTACAGTAAAAAATTATTTTGAATGAGTTCAAAACATTGGCTGCTGAAGAGATTTTAAAAGAAAATAACATCTGAAAAAACAGAGGTATGAACCCGAATTCAGTAGATGCCTTACTATACTGATTTTCTTAATCAAAATTCTGTCGCATGTAGCCATTAGGTTGTTCATATTTTTGTGATATTTCTGCTGTGACCTGAGTAGATTTCTTTGTATAAGAAAAGAAGGATTTTTCTCACAGCGTTCAGAGAAACTGACCTCTAGGTACCAGTTACAAAGAATTTGCACATATATTTCTAATATATTTGAGTATAACTGTGTCTGGATATAAAGAATATTGTTTCTGCCTTTACTTCTTCTGGCATGTGGGTTAAGTTCCTTTCATGTTATTCAAGATGGTGCATGATGTACTAAACTTATTCATAATACATTTGTGAAATTCAACTGCCCATCTTCATGATATGCTCATGCTTTAATTTTCCAATTGTAGGACCTTTGGCTCAATCTAAAAATATAGAGAAATTTGAGTCAGTTTTCAAGATCTCAAGGAAGACGTTCAACTATATATGTTCTCTTGTGGAAGAAGACCTGCTGGCCAGAGCCTCAAATTTTGTTGATTTAAATGGAAAACGTTTGTCTCTAAATGACCAAGTGGCTATAGCTCTTAGAAGGCTCAGCTCTGGTGAGTCATTGTCAACCATTGGCGACTCATTTAGGATGAACCAGTCGACTGTTTCCCAAGTAACATGGAGGTTTGTGGAAGCAATGGAAGAAAGAGGACTACACCATCTCAGCTGGCCTTCAACTGAAACCGAAATGGAAGAGATAAAGTCCAAGTTTGAGAACTTCAGGGGCCTTTCTAATTGTTGTGGTGCCGTTGACAGCACACACATAATGATGACTTTGCCCTCTGTGGATGCTTTGAATAGTGTGTGGCTCGATCGTGAGAAGAATTGCAGCATGGTCTTGCAAGCCATTGTGGATCCTGATCTGAGATTCCGTGACATAGTTACTGGATGGCCTGGAAGTATGAGTGATGAGCAAGTGCTTCGAAGTTGTTCTTTTTTCAAACTTGGTGAAGAAGGGAAAAGGTTGAATGGGGGTAAGAAAGTACTTCCAGAAGGAACGGCAGTAAGGGAGTATATTATAGGGGATAGAGGCTTTCCCCTTTTGCCATGGCTTCTTACACCTTACGAAGGTAAAGGACTCTCAAATGTTCAAGTTGAGTTTAATAGAAGGGTTGTCGAAACTCAAATGTTGGCCAAGAAAGCATTGGCTAGGCTGAAGGAGATGTGGAGGATAATCCAAGGTGTGATGTGGAAACCTGACAAGCACAAGTTACCAAGAATTATTCTTGTCTGCTGCATTCTGCATAATATAGTTATCGATATGAAGGATGAAGTACTGAATGATATGCCCTCTTGCCACCAGCACGATTCCAGATATCCAGACCAAACCTGTGAATTTGTGGACAACACTGCCAACGCTATGAGAGAGAAGCTATCTCTCTTCCTATCTGGCAAGCTGCCCAGTTGAAAGATAATTTCTTAGGATTGTTACAAGTGAATGAGAGTTACATAAAATTAGATCTTTATTACCATCTTCATGTTATTTTGGTTGACAACTCAACTGACTTAGACACAAATAAATTTTAGTTGCCTCTGCATCAGTATCTTCTCGAGGAGGAGGACACAAATTATAATTCTGGTTGAATGAGCTATTTGCTTGCTAGTTCATTACGTCTCTTAAAAAAAAAAGGAGTTAATCATTTCTTTGGTTGCTCCTTTTTTTTTTTCATATTTTGGGTCTTAGACACCAATTTGTGAAGTTGGGGAGAGCACATTATATTAATCTTCCTTTGCTGGGGCTCAGCTCTTAGATGATGCAAATTTGGACATTATCTCAGTTTGGACACTGCAATGTATGATCATATTTTAGACCTGAAGTTGGGGTTTGGACTTAAATCAAACGATAATGGATGGTATAGATAGGATATTTAGAGAGGATTGCAGTTTTAGTGTTCTTACTCTACCTTTTAATCAAATGAAAGGGGTGATGCAAACTGATAAAACAGTAGCTCTATTTTAATATGGTTTGATTTTCAAATTTATGTGCATGAAAGAAAACTTGTTAGGAAATAATAGTTTTTTAAATAAATTTCAATACTTAGAAGGATTAGAAATCTTGAGTCCATGCAAATTTAATACCAAACTTCTTTAAAAGACAAAACTAAGAGTGGCATATATATATATATATATATACACACACATATATATTGAATGCTGATATAATCCCCACATATAAGGGCATTTTGGGTGGATGGCAATTAGGTGTGTGTGGTTTGTCTATCCTCCTTTTTCTCTTTTTGGAATAAAACTTTATACTTGTTTTTATCTCTAAAATAGATACAAAATTGGTGTCATTTCCCTTTCCGTCAAATAATAGGTATATCAAGAATTCATTAAAGTATTGTACATTTTCTTCTCTTACATGTCAAATAAAACTAACAATTATAATTACAAATTTTAAAATAAAATATTAAATAAATTAAGAGTGTATTAATAATTTAAGATATGGATAAGTATGATAATAAAAACAAAATAAAAATATACATTATATATTGCTCATTCTCATAGTTATCACTTTCAATCATATAAAACATTAGAAAACATTATATTTCATACTCTCTGATTTACAAAAAGATTGGACTGTAAACTCTACAAATTTATATTTTAATATTTATAATTTACAATATTATATCATTATGGGTCTATTTCTCTTTTTTCATAAAAGATAATAGTGTGACCTTGTTAAATTTGTGTATACATAAGAAGAGATAAACATAGACTTTATCATGACATGTCTGGTTGAATAAACTTTAATTCTCTTAAAAAAATGAAGTAAGTTTATATATATGCATTTTTAAATAACAAATCACCATCTGGAAATTTGAGAAAAAATTACAAATTAATTTATATGCATGTTAGTTTTTATCATATATAAATTTATTTATTTTTATTTTTTATTTTCTTCTAAAAATGTTAGTAGAGAAGATTATCAAATGAAAGATAAACATGAGAATGCATGTTGTTGCTGTAACTAAGTGAAAGAAATGCACATAAGGTTAAGGATAATTTAATATAGTATAATGTTTTAAATTATTTTAAAATAAGAGTCAAATAGATTAATTATTTTAAATATGAAAAGTAGTTACATTTTACAAAATATTTAGTTATTTTTTGGTATAAGAGCAGAAGTGTTTGAAATATTTGGGCCTCATGAAGGAAGGAAAGTGTATGATTGGGCTATCTGGGTGGCCTGGTATTGTTCAAAGAGAAGAGTTTAAAGAAAATGGCGTTGTGATTGCTGCATTAGGGAAGAAGGAATCCAAACACGAAGAAGCCATTGAAATTGAAATTGAATTGAAATAAGAATGGAATTGAAAAATGTGGTGAAGGACAAGAAATTTTGGATGGCATCTTTCATCATTGCTTGGGCTGCAGCTCTTCAGGTAAGGTAGGTTATCCATATTTATTCTTCTCCCTTCTCTTCAATTCTTCATCTACTTTCTTCTGTTGCTTTGCGTTTTCAATTTCAGGGTCACATGATGTGGTTGCAGCGCCAGAATTCCTTCAAAGAAAAATTCGGTAACCCCCAAGATCATCCTCAAAACCCTAACTAACTCTCTTAGATCACACCTTCACTTCTATTCTGTTTCTATGCTTCGATTTATTATTATATTAAACAATCTTTATCTTCCGCTGTTTATCAATTTGAATCATGCATATGTTGTCTTTTTATCCACTGTGAAACTGCTCGATAGCACATGTTAGAACAGAAACGATGAAATCTAAAAGCAGACTAAAATTCCCAATTGTTGCTTCAGAGTTTATATTCACTTCTGCCATGCCCTTTTATTCAATTTAATTTCAGATTTGGTTCACCTGTAATCACTGCTTGCATGATTATATATGTGTTGATCAATTCAAACCAGTGGTTTTGTGCGTCCTATTCATAGATTATAACTTATGAATCCCGCTAGGGCTTTCCGATGAAAACTCTCATCCATGTCACCAATTTATGATTCTCCCCAGTGATCCAGACTCATTCTCACATTATGGTGCAGAGGATGGAAGTTGTTGTCGTGGGAGAATTTTAGTAAGAGCTTGTAGGGTAATCCTTAGTTCAGGTGCCTCGTGTGTTTACAACTAAGCATAGCTGAGTAAAAAGAAATTGAAAATTCAACTTACAAAGCTTTGCTATACAGAGCTGTCAATAGTATTTGACAGAGTGCAGAAACATCTTAGAGTAGAGATGTTCTGTTATGTTGAGTTTGTTTCAAAAAACATTTGTCCCGCGTTGTTTCACCATTCCTTGCTTTAGGCGGCTTTTGTGTTTGACCTTATCAGCTTTGCTAAGAGATATGGAGTGCATATGATTGTTGCACTATTGTTCTGGCATGTCAGAAAAGGGTGGTGCGCCCTTTGACATGTGACAACAATAGTGGTGGCCATGTTATACAACTATCAGAGTGAAGTGGTAAGACAAAAAATAACCAGTAGTCATGATTTATGTGGATCACAAACAACCCTCCAAGTGTGTCCTATGGATCCTAAGTAAGAAGATAATCTGGATTACTTTCCAAGAACTAATATCCACACTTAGCAAATTACACATTAGGTTTTCTTGTTCTACTTTTTAACAAAGAAAGGCATTAGCTCTGTTACTGTTGTTGGAACGACCATTGTTGGGTTCTATCTTTTAGGACTAGCCAGTCTAAAAACCTCCTCCTGTGTATAGGTTTATCTGATTATATATGGTTAAAAACATTGAAGTGAATATGAAAATCTAAGGCTATGTTTGGATTAGTAGAGGCACATAAGATGAAATGGAATAAATTCTTCATTCCATTGTTTGAATGATATGATAGAATATGATTAGAAAAAAATTGTCATATTTACGTTTTGATTTCTCATCAATAACTTGAAACATGTCCTAACCCACCACAGTAGTTTCATTTTATCACTTTACATGTTACTGGACGAAAGAAACAATAAGAAAAGGAAATAAAGTATTTTTTTGGGAAGACGAAAGGTATTTTGTTCTCATAATTTTACTATTCGCATCTCGATATTCTTTTATTCTTTTAGAGGAAACATTATCTAATATCCTAAACTATAATTTGGTTTAACGCTAATTTTATTTTAATTGATCTTATTTATGAATAGATGTTTTTAATTTTAATTTTGGTCCAATTTAATCCTTAAACTTTTTTTTATTTTCTTTTTGTATAAGCACGTAAATTTTAATTATATTGTAATTAATCCTTAAAGCATACCAATTTTTTTATAAACAATTTTCAAAAAAATATTATTTAAACTGAATCATTATATAATAAGGCGTATTGATAATAAATTGATTTATTTGAATTGAATTAAATTCGATGTTTTTGAGCAAAATTCCAAATTTGAATATTGAAATTTTTAGTAATTCAGGGTCCGTAGCTTCTAAATTTGACTATTCAAGTTTATATAATTGATTTTTTTTAGACGATAGCATCATGACTTAAGCAACAAATAAAATCAAAGTATTACATTTTATAAAAATTGTAGAATTTTACATAGACAAATAAAAAATTATTTGTAAAATTTGAATAGGCATTTTATTTTTTTTTCCTTCTGAATTCTCACTTTTAACATATTTTTACATATGAAAAAGGAATTATAATCACAGGTAAGAAAAACTAATAATTACTAACATTTAATGTAAACTATTAAAATCAAACTTCCTAGAAAAAAATATATTATAAAAGATTGATTGATAAGCTTTAAGGATTAGTTAGAATAAATTTAATATTCTAGGTATTTATTTACAAAAATAATAAAGTTTAAGTATCAATTAAGTTTGAGGATCACTTAAATTAAAATCAAAGAATTATGCTATTTTCCCTATCTTTTTAAATTTGTAGTTATATATTTTTCCTTTTGTAATATATCCATAATATCAAGAATTATGTTTTTTAATTGCATGTTATCAAGTGCATTTTTACAATTTCTTATCAAGAATTATGTAAATGGTATTTATCCTACGTAATTTTAAAATCATAATTCCGTAATGCCTTTTGTTACTATTCTATACTGGTTGGTCGAATTTATGTGATTTTATTTTGGAATGAATAATTCGGAATATGTTGGATACATTTTAGAATTTGTTAAAATTAATATTTACAAGTTATATCAGGATTTTAAAAGAATTGAAGTAATTAAAAATTGTGTTTAAAAAATATCTTTCAAATATGATTTGGATGGTAAAAAAGTCCTTTTGTTTTACATTTTGATCCAACTGATGTTAAGAGAATTGAAGATATTAAACAAAATGATGTCTATTAGAAACTCTAGTTTAAAGGAAAATAACAAAGTTAAGTTTGCTTGATGTAAATATAATTATATATGTTGTGTGTTTCTAACCTAGAATTAATTTTCGTCAGAAAAGTTATTTTTCATTTTTCTTATCAATTTTACTCATTATAAAAGTTGACCAGAGTAAAATTATTGTGATTGTTTGTGTTAAATTTTCTAAAAATTAAAAAAGCAATAAAACGATTAAATGATTCATAGTCTATATTAATTTGTATGAATGAAAAAGTAAGTAATTTTAAAATCTTTTTGAAATAATTTTTTATTTAATTATGCTTTAAAGAAATTCTAATTAATTTATATTGGTTAAATAGTATATTAGTTGGTAAAAACTTCTTTGTATAACTTGATTTATCTTCAAAATTAATTGAGTTTTGCTTGTAATTATTAACCTAAAATGAAATTGCTTTTCAGCAAGTACATTTTTTGCATTTGTGTTGCATAAAATTGTGCCACTTACAAATGTTAATAATACTTTAGAATCCTAATAGTCTCAAATTTGTCTAGTTGTGTGTTTGTTTTAACTTGAAATAAAACTCATTCAATGTGAATCCTAGAATTTGTTCTTGTCACATGTAAATTTATGTGAAAATCATTAAAATCTACATTATAAGGAATTGAACTATTTGTATTTGTATTACAAGGTTATATTAATGATGTGATATTTCATCGGGTATAGAACATTTACTATAAATATCAACATATTTAAAATTTAAATATTATTTTATAGAACTATATTAATGATGCATTCACGAATTTTATAGATTCTTTTATCCTATTATTGTGAAAATATATAAAATTAATTACAATGGAAAGACAGGGCTAAAAAGTATATTATTATGATATCTAAAATAGTTTATATAACTTTGCTTACATCACAATGCGATATTTATAAACTTTATTATATTTAATATTAGTTTTGCGAGCCTAAAAAGTATTTTAATTAATAATATATATTATATTTAACATCAAAGATAAGCATATGAGTGGATTAAGCATGTTCTCATGATGACTTAATTTGTTTGTGACAAAATAAGGTATAGAAAATTGTGGGAAAATTGAATAGTCAATTGCTTCGACCGAAATTGATGGAATCAAATTACTAACTTTGTAAAATTAAGAGAAAAAAACTAACTTTTGTGGTTGACTGTTTGGGTCAAATTAAAATAATAATAATAATAATAATATAATATAATATAATATAATAATAATATATATATACTATAATAGAAAAGCAATTCCCAAATTAGTAATTTATTATGATTATAGTTTTAGTAATGGTAAAATTATTGAGTTACAATTGTGGTTCAACCAACAAAGTAGAGGTATTACCACTTTTCTCTTGTGCATATTTGTAAAAAGGATAATAATATTTTAATAATTTTTTTTTAATAATTTTTTGATAACAGAATATGTGTCACCATTTTATTGGTTTGTTTGAATTTATTCTAAAAAAATATTTAAAACGGACCAATCATAAACTGTTATATATACATTGTAAAAAGAAGTCGACCTTTACATGGTTACCTCATGAGTGAGAAAACTGTTCAAGTCATTTTGTTTTTTGGGTACGCTTCTTTGTCAAACATGATCCAATGATGTCGAAAACCAACCTTTCTAGAACAAGCTACCAATGAATAGCTTCCTAAAATGTTGTAAGTTTGATGTCCTAATCAACCTCATACTAAACAATTAACAACACACGTACTGTAGCCAAGTAAGAGTTCTTTCTTTGATTCAACTAGCTAAATGACAAAATCAGCTAAAAAAAGTCCAAACTAAACAGAATAATATTACAGAGAAAAGTCTTACATCTCAGATGTGAAATTGTTCATATATTATTATTATTTAATAAATCTAATATTTATATACCATATTTCCAAGTTCAAGTAAAAAAACTACGCGTCACTTAAACATAAAAAACAAAGATAGTTTCTAAATCTCCTTATAGAAATAGTTGTTTGTATGAAGCCTCCCAAAAGTCTCTAATGAGATATGACTAAGAAAAAATGAAGGAAATTGCTAAACTTAGACAAATTATTAAATTATTATGTCGAAGGATAAACTAAAGTCTATTGTGATTATAGTGTGTATGGTGTACATAAGCACATAGTTGAAATGTTGTTAACTGAGGAAAATTCTGCCACACTCTATGACTTGGCAATCCAATCTTGTGTGCCATGTTTCAAAGTTTAACATTGATAACTACATTTTATAGATTTATAAATAACTTGGTGCACCTACCTGACGTAACTTGTACTAAATTAGTATATAATGAGGTACCATGAAATCAGGTCAAAACTTACAATATCTCAAATTATAGTTTTTTTATGGATCTTTTTATATATAACATACCTTTTTACACTTGATGTGTTATATAGTGACATAAAATAAATTAATATACAACTTAACTGATGAGAAATTATTGTTTGTTTGATAATTAATATAATTATAGTAATTAAGCTTGAGCCAGGTGTAACTTCTTCTACATGAGTAATACTAAGTATTTATTCATATAGTGTTTATAGGTGTAAATCCTATTTGAAAATTAGATTATATAAGATGAAGTTAGACTTAAAATCACCCATCAGATTATATAATATTTATCATTTATTATATCCTCTACCTATTAATTTTCTACTTCTCTTATAAATTACTATAATTTATGTTGCATTTTACAACGAGGTGAATAATATTTTAGATTTATTTATTTTATCTGTCAGTACCCTAATGAAACAATATACTTGACAAGGAAGTCTACATAGAAAATTGTTAAAAATATAGTTTTGTTCATACATGAAATTGGGGCCATTTTTATGTGCTTACTTATCATACTATCTAGACGAACTTGGTAGCTTGTCGTGCATTTGTGGATTACTGGCTAGAACATAATTCTGAAGAAACTGTTTAGAAGAAGGATATTAAAATATTAAAATATTTACTTATCTATAACAACTTTTATAACTGTTATATTAGTAAAGTATTATGTGATCTGACAATTATTTGGTACAAACAAAGTTTCACATCGAATCGACGTAAGAGATAGACATCAGTTTATATACAGATAAGATATCTTAAAAGGTCTTTAAAGTGATACTAAAAACAAATCCATGAGAGTTTGACCCAAAATGGAGAATATCTCACCAATGTGGAGATATATGTGTATTGAACCTCCCTTTAGCAACTTTGAACATTTAAATAAAATTAATTCTTGGAATTCAAATGTCTTACAGCATCAATTTTACCACTAAAACTCTTTTAAAGCCAGATTCTTTTAATACTAATTTAATCCTAACCTGCGATGAATCCATGCTCCAATTTAGCTTACTCTAGCTAGTAGTAGCCACAAATATTAAAATGGTTAAATTTGTTGAACACAAAGTTTGAAATGAGAGTGGGAATGAAACAAATTTCTAGATGAACGCAGGTTGTTGTTGTAGGATAAGGTTTCATTGGAACCAACTGCACGGCACTGCTATTTGAAAATTTGTTACCTTCTAGATTGCATGATGTCCACAGAAATTGGATTATACAAAAATCAATTCCACAATAATATTCCAACGAATTTTTTTACATGTTTTACGGAAAGAAATTTCGTGAATGTGATAAGGATCTGTTCTGCATTAAGTAACAAAATCACTAAAAGTTATTAGTAGTGAATTAGAAACAAGTAAACATATATTTTAATGTTTCAACCTCTTCTTAACCTCGCTTTAATAGGTTTCGATTATCAAATCATTGTTAATTGTAAAAAACAACCGCTGTCTTATCTCTTCGTTGTATTTCGATGTTCATCACCATATATATCTAGAACAAGCATTAGGGTACATGTTTTTTGATTAATTATACATAAAGGAAAAGTTATTTAGAATAATCAGAAGCAGTTATGCAGATCGCTTTCTATTCTCTGTTAAGAAACCCGTTTTGTGGTTATTTTCCTTGAGAACGTGCATCATGCATGTTTGCAAACCTTTGACTTGATTAAATATACAAAGAGAAATCAAAGTTTAGTTCGTATTTAAAATTTTATATTTGCAGTGCTAGGTTGTATAGAATTGTTTCCACCATGAATCACGTTCTGAAATTGAATTTATTGTCACACCAATCTCATTATTTAAAACGACAACTGCAAAATGACCTACGAATTAAACAAACCGTGAGTTGTACGCAAAATAAGCTTAAATAGTGATAAATAAAATGTCAGTTTAAAGGAAAGGTTCAACGTTAGGATTCAAGAGAAGAGAAGATTGAAATCTTTCGAGTATTTTTAGGGTTTTCTTTTTTCTGGTGAGATGACAAGGAACATAGCTGTTTTTAAGGTTTTGGAACAACAATAACCAATTAACCTCTGCGTTGTTAAGTGCATAATAGAAAAATCAAGCTTAACAGGCCTGAGATTAGCACTTGCAGAACAATTAATTAGCTTAATGATAAGCCATGATGAAACATGCCTTCAGTTAAACTATTTTAGCAGAATTGATTTACAAATTACGCGGATACTTGTTCTTTGTTTTCACAAACACAAATTTCTTATAGATATATGTATGTATGTATATACCAAGAACTGAACAAATATAATTTACATACAGTAAAATAAAAATGAAAAAAGGGAGCAAAAAGCAGTGTCCTACACTACAAGAACATATTCAATTGAAGCAGTGAACCAAAGGAGCTGGTTGTCTGATCTTCAAAAACTCCAAATCATTCTCTAATGGCGTCAAATTCAGATCAGGGAACAGAACTCTCTCGTTGCTGCTACCCTTGTGGTTCATTTTTGGTGAAGAAGTATTATGAACAGTGGTAGCAGTAGCATTGTTCATGTTTCCATTTGATGATGTTCTATGGCGTCTCATGTGTCCTCCCAAAGCTTGCCCTATCGCAAACTCCAAACCACAGACTGAACACTCATGAGTCTTAGGTTTTGGTGGTGAACCATGAAGAACTTGGCTATGCTCACTCTCTCCCATCAACCTAGGTTTCTTGTGACTCGCACGGTGCCCTCCCAAGGCTTGAAACGACGGAAACTGCCTCTTACACGTCTTGCACTCAAACACACGGTGGTTGGAAGAGTAGTTCAAGTAGTTTGTCTTCTCAAATTCACCTCCTGCAGAAAGCAACATCAAGTAGTTGGCCATGGTTACGCTATCAACTTCTCTTTCTCTCTTCATCGCCACTGTGCCACAAATATCAGTACTATATAATGTTTTCTGGTTTAAAAGGGTGTCAGAATATGGATATGATGAATGGAGAAAAGGGTTAAAATGAAAAGAAGAAAAGAAAGGTTTGGAATGTGAGATATGAGACTTTGAAGAGTATGGTGTGTGTGATATTTATAAGGTTGGTTTTGTTTGCTAGATTTAGAGTTTGAGACAGTTGTTCTGATTGATATAGTTGACGTTTCTGAACATGTGTATGAGTAATATTGTGTGAACGTGTACTGTGCAACACACTATGCTTGTGACTTTGTTGAATTGAATGTGTGTTATACGTAAGCAAGTACGAGTAATAGAGCAATTAAAAAGCAATCTATTGGATGCATTGAACTAGGGCTTTTCCTTTGACTTGTTGGATTGGTCTGAAAGTAAGCATTGCAAGGTTCATGTTTACTCAACTAATTCAAAGCTACCAAAAAAATTTATAATATTTAAAATTGTTGGACAGAAGTTTTGAAATAATAGTAATGGTTTAAGAAAAGGGGTTGTTCTAGATGGCAGCCAGTATAAGATAGAATTGAAGTGTTGGTGTGTTGGACTGCGCTGTTTACTTGGAAAACTACTTATCTTCTAGACTCTGTCTGACCAAGGAAAATGGAATATTACTCTAACGTGCTGCATCTGTCTTGCCATCACCAACTTTCATACATTGATTGAATAGGATATTAGAAAAATGAAATATTGATCTTCTTCCATTATATAAGAATTTGCTTGCAGAAAAACTATTGATATAGCTTTGGAATAGTAATGCCTTATACACTGTACAACATATATTTATATATGTATTTTTATAGGTCTGTTGTTTGTTCTGGTGACACCATCACTTTTGAATGAGAGTTGAACAAATAGTTATTAACTTATTACATTGAATATGATGGTCAATGTTGTATAACTGGGTCAAGTCAGCTATATAACTTGTGCTATCACTTCATTTATCATTAGATAATGTTATCTCACAATTTATGTTGGATTAAAGATTTCTTTAGTATTGATTTTTGTAAATGATGTGTTGTTGTACATTAAGATTTATTTAAATATGTAAAGAATAGGAAACTTGAAATATATGTAAGATTTAACTCCTAAAAAATTAGTGAAGTGAAGTTTGGTATTTAGTAAGTGGTAAATATGAGTATTAACTTCACTCGGAGATAAAAAGTTCTCTGAATATTGAGATTAAAAAGTAAAAAGTGTGACAATCTCCCAACTTTAAAAAGTCTTTTTGCCTAAAGAAGTAAATAAAGAGTCCTAACTTTAAAAAGTCTTTTTGCCTAAAGAAGTAAATAAAGAGAAGAGTACTTCAAGTCAAATCACACATCCATTTGCTTTAATTTGTTTAATTTCTTCTCTTTATCTTCTATCGTCTAAATTACAAGGTATTACCTTGTATATATATGTATGAAAGGATTTTAAATGGGATAATATATGCATATGTCTAAATATATTATATATAACTAAATATAATACATTTAATTAAATATTAACAAATACTAATGTAAATTTGAAAGCTTAATTATCACTTGTGAACCAATATTAGATGAGTTGGATTGAAATACTTTGATTTTGATAATTATTTGACTTCGTAAGCATATTCAAATTATTTTACCTAGATGTATTAATTATTTTATTTATCATTAGAATAATTTAGAAATTAGTAATTTTATTGTAGTTATGCTTTGAATAAGATTTATATTATTAGATAATTTTGGTCTATCTTTAATATCAATTGTTGTAATATAATACCATTTAATCTTAACAAAATTTCAATCATTTATATTAGAAAATGTATATATAACATAAGACAAAATAAATTCATAAATTAAAAAAAATATATGAAACTAGATTAGAGGGTGTGCCAGCCCATGCAATAGTGCAACACAAGGGCGACACTTGAAGGACCCAGTAGCAAGCTACCATAATGGCCCTTCCCCTTTAAAAAATTAATTTAATATCGTGTGGACCATTGGCCCACATATCAGATATTAAACTGATAAGAACAGATACTACACTTGATCTTAGCCAAAAGGCCGAGAAAGGTATGAGTTCTTTCATGTTGAGAAGCTCATTTTATAGTACAACATCAAGTGACTGTTATGTATTACAGTCTATGTGGGACTCAGCACTGCATCGTGTAATCCACCAATTAGTACTCAAGCTAAAACCCAGGTAACTCTATATATTTAATTAATTATGAGATGAGAGTGCTGAAATTGAGTTTTGTGCATCATTGTATAAAGTCTGAAAGTTATATGAGTTGGATTTAAAATAAATTGAAAGAATAGTTAACTCTTTTGATTTAATCTGGTTAATTAAAAATGTAATGCCCATTTGACTTCATAAATAAATTCAAATTTATTTATCAAGTTGTATTAAATTTTTATTTAAAAATCTGCCATTAAAAACTTGTTTAGACATTAGTTTTTTTTTTTTTAATTATGTCTTGAATTCAAACCAGGATATTACATTATTTTAAACTTTAATTGTTATCAAGTTATAACATTCCATGTCTCAGCCATTAACTTATCAGGCTTCACAATGCATTGTGTGGGGGAGCATAAGTTATTTCTACATTTTTAATTGTTTTCGAGTGACTATTATTATTGATATTTCAAAAATAAAAAATAGTAATTATATAATTGTTAATATTTTTAATGAATTTTTATTATCGTGATAAATAAGTAGAAAGATATAAATGGAGGTATAATTTAGGAAAATAAAATTATATAATTTAAAGTGAATTTTTGTTATTGGATAGACAGGTAGATAAATATAACTGGATGAATACTTTGTCAAAAATAAAATATATCAGACTTTGATAATACATTTTTTTCCTATGTGTCTCCACGCATCTAATGGTATTATTTAGACATTAACAATTTCAATTTTCCTAGTTGATTATCTTTTAAGAGTATCACAATCTGAATTCTTTTTATTAATAATATTTTTTGGATTTCTTTTAATGATTATATCCTCATCTTATACATAAAAAACGAGGGAAAATTAAGATAGTAATATGGCGAACCAGTTTATTTTTGACAAATTAATATCATATTAGGTTAGGTTGGTCGATAAATTAAAAATAATCTAATTCTACATCTTGATTTGTCAAATTATTATTCGTCAAGCTACTGTATTAGTATTTTGTTTTGTTATTGAAAATTTAATATTACATAAAAACATACCGAATTATTTTTATATGAAAATAGATTGATTTTAGACTAAAAATGATTCTTGTCCTGACTATTTCATATCTTAATCGAATTATCAAACTTTGATCAAACTGTGATATTGTTTTAATGTAATCAAACAATTAACGAAGTTGGACTAACCAGACTTGTATTGGTGTACTTCATTGGAGTGAATTTGTTGAAGTTTGACACTGACATTCTAAGGTAAATAAAATGTTAAGATTTGGAAAACCTTTTAACTGGCTGGCTCTGCTCTTAAAACTAGTCAAGGACTTGCCAACCTTCCAAAACCAATTAAAAATCAAGGTATTTTGAATTACAGTGACTTTCGAAAGTCGACAAGTACGGTTAAGGCATTTAAGCCTTGTTCCTACAAATCCATCAACATTACACATACATTTCATACATATTACAACACACATATATCTATCATAACACCAATTCATTTTAGCAACCACCAAATGCATCAACGATGAAGAGAATGGAACAAACCTTGAGCATAGCTACAACGACAAGACAACACGAGAGAAAGACGAGCACGAACATCACCACCATGCGTGCACACCACACCAGGAAAAGACACAAAACCACAATAGAAAGAATTGAAAGAAGGCGGGCGCGAGGGAAATTGAAGAACCAAGAAGAGAATACATAAAAACAATCACAATTTTCAATCAATTAGATTTTAATCAAAATCAAGTAGCACATGTAATGAAGAATACACATCTTTTATTATTATACCACAAAACTCATTTGACTTCATGAACAAATTCAAATTTGTTATTAAATTTTTTATTTAAAAATCTACCATTAAAAGTTATTCAGAAATAAGTTATTTTTTTTTTTGTCAACTTTTGTACAATAATTAAATATCAACCATTGTACAATAATATAATTTAAACTTGATAACATTCACATCAATCAGAAAAACCCTAAATATATAACTAACATAGATATTCTACAAAGCACAGCTACTTAAAAAAGAAAATATAGAACTATATTAGAGGGTGTGCCAGCCCATGCTATAGTGCAACACAAGGGCGACACTTGAAGGACCCAGTAGCAAGCTACCGTTATGGCCCTTCCCCTTTAAAAAATTAATTTAATATCGTGTGGACCATTGGTCCACATATCAGATATTAAACTGATAAGAACAGATACTACACTTGATCTTAGCCAAAAGGCCGAGAAAGGTATGAGTTGCGATGTATTAGGAGGTTCGTTTTATTGTATATTATCAGGTTTCTGTTAACTACTATAATCTGTGTGGGACTTAGGAGTGACTCATAATAAAGGTTGTCGCTGAGTATATTCCCGATCACCTGTTTGACTGTCCACAAAACAACAAAAAGCACTTGAAATTAAATGGTCTAAAAGCTGAATAAGAAAATTGACCAGGTTCATCAGCTGTGGTACAAATTATTTTTACCTATTTCCTAAGCTTAGGGGCAGAAAATTGCTGTTTGAGCTGAAAATTCTTACAACTTGGATAAAAAAGCTTGGCTGCAGCAACATGATTCCAAAATGATACAGCTAGCCATTGCTGCAAACCTTGGATGATATGGGCAGAAACAGGGATAAGAGTTTCTTCGCAGCATCAAACATGTTTGCATGATTCTCACAGGTGCAAATTGCTTTCTAGGAAGTCTTATTCATAGCCATGGTTGAGTCCACTAATTGATTGTTCTTCAGTGTCCACAACTCTTGTCTCGTGTAAAAACGATGGAAAAATACAGACTTAAATTCCTGATTTCTTTTCCCTTTATTTTTTAGCAAAATACACTGAACAAACAGTACATACATACGAGATACAACTAAGTCTAAACTGTCTCAAAGCGAATCCAATTTCTGAAACCTAGACTACAGTAGTTATACATCGAAACTAGTCAGTAATAATAATAATAATCACAATAAGAAAAATTTTACCTGTTGGAGAACAATTGACCAAGTTTACCACTTGGTACCAAAGAAAAACTACCTCTACATAAAGACAAAAAGAAAACAAATATTAATAATTTTCCAAGCTGCCCTCCAATTATTGCCTTCTTCACTCTGCAGAAAGCATGAAGATGCTGTGCCTCAGTAAGGGAAATTGATTGGTTCTCGTTGAATGGCTTTCTGAACTAGCTCAGCCTGCTCCTTATGGTGAACCTTGAGGAAACCAGTAGCTGTTGCTGCAGAAGGAGCACGACCAACATATTTAACATCTTCATAGCCTCCTCTACCTACAGCCTTCATGGAAGTTACGAGCCGGGGTAAAACATATGTGTATCCACCCATGTTCATTGGCTCTTCTTGACACCAGACAACCTCCGCATCTGCCAAAAACACAACAAAGTATAATGTAAAATAACTAATAACAGCAACAGACTCCAAAGCTTCAACGTTGAAAAGACGTACTTGGATATCGTTTAAGCTCTCGTTGCACAAGATCATAAGGGAAAGGACAAAGCTGTTCCACCCTACATATTGCAACATCCTTTGCATCTTCCTTTGTTCGCTGTTCGTCAAGTTCATAGTAAACCTGCAAGGAATACAAGAAATCGATGTAAAAAGTTTATACCGATCGAAGCAGTACATAAAATTTACAAACACAGATAACATAAAATTCAGTAGTTCCAATCAGGATCACACACCTTTCCAGAGCAAAGTACTAAACGTCTTATACCCCCTTCAACGTCTGAGTGATTATTTTGGTCTTTTATGAGGCGCTTAAATCTGGTTCCCTGTTTGTCAAAACCGGGATGTCCTTGAACATCATCAAACTCAGATAAGTTTGATCTGCAAACCTTACTACGAAGCAGGTTCTTAGGGGACATTACTATAAGAGGTTTACGGAATTCCCTGTGTATCTGGAAGAAAACAATGCAACAGTGAGAAAATAAGTACCAAAAATCAAGTGACCAAACTAACACCAATTGAATGATGGTGTGGACTACAAACCTGCCGGCGTAAAACATGGAAAAAATTTGCAGGAGTTGTAACATTCACAATCTGCCAATTACACTCCTGAATTTGTTTCCGAAGAGTAGGATCCATCTCAGGAATAGTATAAGGATGGTCATCAGCCATCTGCCAATAAATTAATGGAAACGTTTGAATGCTATTAAGAGTAAAAAAACACAAGATAAAATCTTCACAAGCAAGCAACAAGAGACAATTATTCAAGTTATTTGTTGAGATAAAACTGTGAGATCACAATTACCAGTCTAAATTAAACAAAAAAGCTCTTTTTCTGTCCTTCCCCTACAATGAACTTCAATATATATATATATATATATATATATATATATATATATATATATATATATATATATATATATATAGGGTGTTAATAGATAAGAATAATCAAAATAATTAACATTCCATGGTTCAGCCATTAACTCATGTCTCAATACATACACTGTTTTTGAGGGACTAAAGACTTCGGTAACTTAGATATTAATAATAGTATCTTTCAATTTTAAGAGAGGAGTGATTAACTACCAACACAATTTTTAATTACCTCACCTAATAACAAAACATACTAATTACAAATACTTTTCTAGATAACTGGGCAAATGCTAGTATAAAATTATTTTATTCTTCAATAGAGATAAATGCATGAATAATTTATGAAAATGTATAATTCTAACACTAATAATTTTGGATTTCTTTTATTTGATGTATGATTATAATGCACTGTTATTACACTTAAAAAGAGAAAGAGGTGGTAGCTCCTACAATTAGGATTTTACAATAAAAAATTAACATACCATAAAAACAATCAAGAAATATACATATAGATTAAAGAGTGTCTGCCCAGGAATAAACATAGAACTAGATTAGAAGGTGTGCCAGCCCATGCAATAGTGCAACACAAGGGCGACACTTGAAGGACCCAGCAGCAAGCTACCGTAGTGGCCCTTCCCCTTTAAAAGATTAATTTAATATCGTGTGGACCATTGGCCCACATATCAGATATTAAACTGATAAGAACAGATACTACACTTGATCTTAGCCAAAAGGCCGAGAAAGGTATGAGTTCTTCAGTGTTAAGAGGCTCCTTTTATAGTACAACATCAAGTGACTGTTATGTATTACAGTCTATGTGGCACTCAGCACTGCATTGTGTGATCCACTCCCATTAGTCTATATTTAATTAAGGATGAGATGAGAGTGCTCAACAAATCCCAGGTCGCCCTTGTGATTGAGTTTTGAACATCATTCGTATAAAGTCTGAAAGTTATGTGTTGGATTGAGATATCATTCTGAATTGATAAATAAATTGAAAGAATAGTTAACTCTTTTGATTTAATCTGGTTAATTAAAAATGAACATCATCGTATAAACTCTTTGAATACTATTAAGAGTAAAAAAACACAAGATAAAATCTTCACAAACAAGCAACAAGAGACAATTATTCAAGTTATTTGTTGAGATAAAACTGTGAGATCCCAATTATCAGTCTAAATTAAACAAAAAAGTTCATTTTTCTGTCCTTCCCGTTCAATGAACTTCAAAGTTTCCAGCCGTAAGTCAGATTTCCTTTTTAGTATTGTTCCAATAACCTGTATCCTTGGTATTCCCCGAACTAATCATACTATGTAAAATGAACATGACAGAGCCCTTTAGTACGTGGTGGTATGTCAACCACAAAGTAGAACAAAGTTGTATAGCAGATGGAATAAAAGCTTTCAAAAAAGTTTCTAGGAATTAGAACACAAATTCATAAAAGAGAACCTGAAGGAAGCGTTCCAGTCTTCCACTTGAATGCTCAGGTCCCTGCCCATCATAACCGTGAGGAAGTAACACAACAAGCCCAGTCTGACGCAGCCACTTAGACTCACCAGAACTCAAGAAATTGTCAAATATAACTTGAGCCCCATTAGCAAAATCACCAAACTGAGCCTCCCAGATCACCAATGAATTAGGATTTTCCATTGAGTAACCCAATTCAAATCCAAGAACACCAAACTCAGAAAGTGAGCTGCTTATTGAATCAAAGATTAATTAGTTAAGGGATTCATAGAATACCATCTATCTTTTGTTAAACTTGCAGTTCACACTTTATTAAAGTATTAAATGAATCATACTGATATATATTATGATTTATGGGAGAGATAAAGTTTCATCATGATAAAGACACACAACATCATTGTATAGGTTGAAGTTTGAAATTTGAAATGCACATGATGCCAGGAGAGTAATTACATCTTCAGGGACTTGCAGAAAGAAAAATCCAATGAAAGATCTATTTAACCACTATTAATGGTTTTTGAAAAGGGTCATCAAGAAAATTAGAAATATAATTCTAAATGGTCAACGCTGCTTTTTCAAAGTACCACATACATTGCAATGTACTGTAATACATGTCACAATTAAAACTACGAGAAAACAAAAACAGACAGTGATGAGCACTTGAGACAGATATGAATTCAAATTTTAAAAGCTTGAGACACATAAGAAACAAAAAACAGAAAAACAATCATATAAACCTGGTTTATTTTCTTTTTAGCAAGATTTAGTATGTGTTAAAAGCATATTACCTATTACTGACAGTAAACATCTCTTCATTTTGATTCATTATCACATGGTCAAGGGGGCAATATCTCTCTCCAGTTGTCTGATCATGAACTACAGCATGGCGATGACTAAATGTTCCCCTTTCAACGTCCTGACCACTTAAGCGAACATGGTTTCCTTCAACAATCAATGTTGCAAAAGCAAGAGCCTCAGCAAATCCCCAGTCAATATCTTCCCCAGTTTCAACCATTTGGGAACGCTGTTCATAAATTCTCTTCACCGCTTTATGAGGATTAAAATTTTCAGGTAACAGCGTGATTGCTTTCCCTACATTTTTCAAGATCTCTGGTTTCACCCTGCACAGGATAGACCATAGATTTCAGCTTCTATGCTACAACAGAAAAGATTCAAGCACCATTAATACTAATTCATCATACCCAGTGTTCCGGATGCGTGAAATTTGTTCGGGTGACTTGAAACCAGACCAATATGCTGAAAGCCAATCTCTTCTTTTTGGAACATAATCTTTGCTAGCCAAAAATTCATCATTTAGAATTGATGTCACCTTTTTATGTATCTTATCAATGTCTTCTCGTGTCAGCTCCCCAGATTCCAAAAGCTTTTTCTGGTATATCTCAAGAGCTGATGGATGGTTTCGGATGACCTAATATAGACAAGAAAGTTGAAAAAACTGCTGGACTAGTCAAAGGGAAACATGTACAGTAAAAAAGAAAAGAACTAACCTTATACATTTTAGGCTGTGTGAAAGATGGTTCATCAATCTCGTTGTGGCCAAATCGACGGTAACAAACCAAGTCAACAACCACATCCGAATGAAAAGTTTGGCGCCATTCA
>NC_028358.1:44782833-44785743 GCF_000741045.1 Vigna radiata var. radiata | reverse complement strand
GTGATATTTAACATCACCAGTTCCTGTGTAGAGTCCAGCTTCATCCGCAGGCTGACCACCACTAAACTCACAGAAAATCTGACGAAGGGGCTTCCGAACTACATTACCCAAAACATTCAATCTTCCCCTATGTGCCATTCCCATAACAATACTCTCAACCCCAAGATCAGATGCACGATCAAACATTTCTTTCATACCAGGAATAATACTCTCTCCCCCTTCAAGCCCAAACCTCTTTGCAGATGTCCACTTGGTGGCCAAGAAATTTTCAAAAAGTGTACTCCAGGCAAGCCTGTCAAAAATAACCTCGCGACGCTCCCGATTATACTGTGTAGGTGTAAGGGTCTCAATTCTGTCCCTAAGCCAATTACACTTCTCACGATCCGGTATGTGCATGTACTCATACCCAATGCTTCCACAGTAGGCTTGCTCAAGCCGTGTCAAAATGGACCTGAGAGTCTGCACAGGACGATTCTCAGACAAAAACCCAGACATCTTCCACACCCCCAGAAAGAATTCCCTGTCGAGATCAGCCTCGGTGAATCCATAAAAGGCAAGGTCTAACTCATCAGGGACTTTTCGTTCTTCCAGACCCAAAGGGTCTAGCTTGGCTTTCATGTGGCCATTAACCTGGTATGCTCTCACCAGCAACAGCAATTGCATACTCTCCTGAATTGTTTGTCCAGAAATTCCAGGGGAGGTGGAGGCCTGACCCACAAAGTTCCTGAAGAAATTGTCCCAGGACTCATCAACACTGTTTGGATCAGCTTCCCAAGCCCTTTGAAGCTCCTCTAAATAGACACTACTTGTCCCATCCAAGAAGTTGTCTGTTAGCTTAGAAAGGGGCACTGGGCGAGGCACAGGAGCTGTTTGCTCTCTGGATTTGAAAACTGTGCTGTGGAAGTTTCTAATTCTACTTGTTGATGGAACAACTGTGGTTGCCCTTTTCCCACAATACAGTGCTCCACCTCCATAGAGATTTCTCCTAACGGCATCATGCTTTGCTATGCTGGAAGCAACTCTAAGCCATGCCATAACTCTCTCTCTCTCTCTCTCTCTCTCTCTCTCTCTCTCTCACACACACACACACCCTCTGAACAATCAACCAAGAATATCTATCACCAATAACAGTATCTCCTCAAATACTACCCTAAGTTTTCATGCATCACCCTTTCCTATCAATTACCAAACTAACCAAAAAAATACACTAGTTCAATAAGAGAATGACAAGAAAGAACTAATGATGTCAAACAGATATTCCACAGGCGTGGCAGCAAAGCAATCACTCACTCAGTGTTCTGAAATTTCTGTCCTGAGATTGAGGAATGCGCCTTCCTAGACATATGTAATAAAATCACAGACAATACCAGCACTGATAATATAAAACCAAAATCTCACTACTGAGAATGAGTTATTGCAATGGAAAGAGAAAAGAAGATGATATCAGAGTTAAAGGGAGAGAGACAGAGAGATTGAGATGAACAGTGGACATGGTTTAATGGTGGTTGTGAATGAGTTTGAAGTTTTAAATTAATGGAAAATTAGCTGTTTGTTTCCAGAACATGCTGATGATGCCCATGCAGTGCATCCATTCTTCTATCTCTGCTTTCTTACTTTCTCATTTTTGTGGGTCCTGAGTCCCACCAATATTTAATATACAATAATTTTTTTTAGTATTTTCTCTCACTTTCTAGAGCTCGCTTTGCAATGTTGACATGTTAGCACTGCTTGATAAGGTTAGATTTTCTCTTTTTTTTTCAGTGAGGTTTCAAAATACTACAAATTTATGTCAAATATTTCCTCATCTCACTTTACATCCATGTAAAAATAATAATAATAACTACACAACAATAAAATGAACTGACTTTAATATTATTATAGTTTGATTTTTCCTTAAGTTTAAGATGTACTTTAATATTAGTAATTATTTTATAAATATAGTGATTGATGAATAAATTATATATATTTTCCCAAAAATATGATGCCAAGTCCTTTATAAAAGATGTTGAGCGTAAGTAATGTTAGTAAATATTGATTAATCTTAACATATATTAATTACTACAAAATTTATAATCTTATTTCTTTATAAGGACTAAGTCAACGACACATTCTTGATTCTTCGAGTAAATAGAGATTTTCAATCTTCAAATGATTGGACTTTTTTTTGCATGAAAAATCATTGATGAAGAAAATCAATTCTTTAAATTAAGAGTGATTAATGTATAAATTATCAATTAAACTAGGTTAAATATATGTTTTAGTCCTCATATTTGTCCCAAATTCTCAATTAGGTCCTCATATTTTTTTTTCTCCCAATTGCATCCAAATTTTTGTTAAATTGAAGCAATGACACCCTCTCCGTTAACTTCCCATTAACTCCGTTTGACAATGCTGAGGTGTAACAGACTTTTGTATGTGTTTGTTTTTGGTGAAAGCACGTGGCATTTTATATTAAATTTTATGTGTTATGATGGTATAATAAAAAACGACGTGGAACAGTGAAATCAAATTGTTAGCCCTAAACCCTTATTTAAAAAAGTGAATCCTAACCAATTACTCTGTAGTTTTCAGTTGTTCGTGATTGAGAGGAAGAGCGCTGGATAGCAGAGTCTGCTTCATGGTGTTAGGGTTCATCAGATGAAATGTCTGCTTCATCTTCTTCTTGCAAATGCTTGGGTTCGGGGTTCGAACAGAGTTGTGACAATGTGAGCAGGGTGGGTCTAAAACCAANTTGCTTTTGTGGTGAGAAAGCAGTTTTCCGCACTGCAAGAACCCCTAAGAACAAGGGCAGAAGATTTTGGGGATGCCCCAAGTTCAAGGTAAGTTTGAAGTTGTTAACTCTGCAGATGATTTACTTAAATTTGCGTAATTTTGGGGATGTCCCAAGTTCAAGATTTGCGTTCACGAAAT